>NW_026861846.1:0-65173 GCF_026571515.1 Ruditapes philippinarum | reverse complement strand
TTTTGGTTTAATCATGCGCATTTTATACCTGTTTATTGCCCGTATCGCTGAAACCGTTTAACTTTTTGATGGAAATCGCTGTGGACATGTTCATTTAACCGTCAAATTTTATTTACAAGGAACAAGAAATGTTGTATTTGTTACTGTCAGTTTTATTTGGCGATGAACGTCAAATTACAGGCCATCATTCCGGATTGTTTTGTTGTTCCGTGGCACGGGTTTAGCGAGATGGGAATAAATACTTTATGATTGAGTGATGATGACAATGGGGGAAGGGAAATGTTCGACTATTAAACAAAAATTGAAAATAAAAAAAAGTTCGTTATATGGTTAAACGTTATCATTTTTATTTAAATCAGACAATTATAAACTTAAATACCATATATAATTGTTGCATCTTGCAAACAGGTGTCTTCCAAGTTTATGGCATAAAAATTGACAGCCTTTAAACATGAACTGATATACGATGTCACTTTCCTAAATTAAATGTCTATGCTTTAAAGAGGCGCACTGATTTTAAAAAAAACTTTTCTTTTAAGGGATGGGGTGGATGTGAGGGCATTAAACCTCTAAATGCTACTCAAAAACTTCTTTTAGTTTCTGGTATGTTGTTATTGTTTCGAAAAAGTTACTCACTGGCCATATAAATGAACTATCTTTTGCTTCTTTTACATTTTAAATTGGCAATGTGGTTTGATTACAGTGATTAAGTATTTTGTATGGAAGTCAAAATATCTTTTTTGTTTACATTTTGCTACCTTAAGGACATATTTGATGTTCAGCTCTGCTTAAAAAGGGACTCCACATAATTGGACTGAAAATTTTTTTTTTTCAGATAAATGTACCATTTGATTTAGGTTTAAAACATTAATCTATGTGCAAAAGTTCAGATCATTCGCGCACTTCGTCTTTCCAGAAAATTATTCAAATTGTAAAAAAAATGACCTAAAAAAAAAGCGTTTACACGGTTTTCATTCAAATCGGGCTAAGAAAAGCATAAACATACGATTTTTAATTTATTTCAAAGTATATTTATTAACTATCTTTGCATTTATTATCTGTTTAGAGTGCCCCAGCTCATTGGTGTAAGAAATTGAAATGCTATGTTTTTAGAATTTTTAACCTCAGTGGAGTCCCTTTAATGCCACAGTTAAAGACATCGCTAAACACATGTTTGACCTTACTTGGAATATAAAAAATACTGATTATTATGTCTTAATTTTTTGTCTTATTCCTCAAGAAAAAAAAAAGAAACGAAAAAGCAATCTGAAACTGTGCATGTATTTTCTAAGGACACTAATATACATGTATTTGATAAACGTATGATATTCCTTACACTGTACAAGTTTATAGCTGAATGCCCCCAGATGAGCCAAAATATTTAAAAAAATAAACTTGCGAAAATGTTCCAATGTTTTAAGAAAAGTAGATAGATTCAAGTAATAGTATATATCAATTTTTTTGTGCGATTGATGACTGATTTTGCAGTACAATATTTATCACCATATATTTAGACTGTGTCACATATTTTTGCGTATTTTGATTTGCAATGTACATTTCTTTGTACACTTCATAATGTTTTACTTTTAAATACATTTTAAAATTTTCATAATTATTAGCATGAATATGGAGGAATCCATTTCATTGGTTTTCAATGTTCTTGACATATACATTGTCATAACCAAAATTGTGTCGCCTTCAGTTACTTTAATTAATAAAAAGGGTACTGAGGAAAATATATTTCATCAGCTAAGTCACGTCAATTTTCACGGGACAACATTTAACTATTGGTTAGCTTAACCAATGAACTATTAGAACCATGTCTTAGAATTTACAATTGATAAACAAATATTTTAGAAACCCGCTTCCTCTTCAGGACAATGCATTCTTTACAACTGCACAATTCATGTATATAAATATACAGTCAAACCTGTGAAGGATATCTAAAGGAGATACCAAACATGGACAGTATATAGACAAGTGTTCTTTACTTGAAGGTTAGCTTGTCGCATTAACTCAACGAACGGTAGTTGGAAAATTAGGATTTTATTTACAGGGTGATATCAAGTCAGAGGTGGTCTTTAAAACAGGTTTGAATGCTCTAATTTTCATTCTTAACCCTTTACCCCATATATACGCGAAACAACGCACTTTCGTCCCCCCCCTTATTTTTAGGCCTCAAAGAGTGAAAAAATGTCCTATTTTGGGCCCCAAACACATGTTTTCGTTTGAGAAATGTTGCTAAAAAAATTATGCACTTTTTCGGCGCCGCCTCCCATCCAAAACATACATCAGGGGGTTGCCAGAAGGGGGATGTGCCCCCTTCTGTTAGGGGGGTTTTAAGGGGGGCGGAGTCCCCCTCATCGCCAAGAAAATTTTGGACTTGTGAGAGGCTAAAAATGACCCCAGGTCGATCATAATGTAACGTGTTACCAACGCTGAAAAGCCTTTGACTCTATCTCAATCCCTTGAGAAGTTGCAGCACTTTGAAATAAATTTTGATGGAAAATATCGAGGCAAAATAGTGCTTTTGGGCAATTTTGAGATGCCCCCTCGTTGCCATGGTAACAGGAAATTTAAGACTGAGCATGTCGTTACAAAGGCAATGGTCCAGTCAACATTTGTGCCAAGTTTGATTAGTATTGAAGCATTTTTCATAGTTTCACAGCAGTTTGAACTTGTAACAGGAGGCTTTTCAGTGAAAACGGCCATTTTCCACAATATGCTCATGGGGGAAAGGATTAAATATCTCAGGTTTTTATCCTAGACCAGGACAGCTCACTTTTTCAGTCCTTTGCGAAGTTCACAATTTAATCATTAGGTAAAATGATCAATGAAAGAGTTATGGGTCTTGATCGTAACCATGGAAGACATTGCAAAAAGGATATCTTCAGTGGTTGTGGAGTCAGAACTTAAACCTTTTTGAACTATTTGAAATGTCAAAGTTTTTGAAGAGCCATAATTCTTGTCCCTATGCTGGCCAAAGTTATGGGACTATAAATCTTGTCAATAAGTTTGATAATTGGAAATGCCTATTTTTTATTCAGTCCATTGCCTTGAATGGTATACATGCATGCAAAACTTTCAAAGAAAACCTTAATGTCGCAAAGCAGTTCTCGTTACTTTTCATGGAGTCGAGATAAAAATGTTGAAACAATATTTCGTTGACATTTGACACGCGAGACAAATCAAAGATTTCAATTTTATGCAAACGTCGATTGGTTCCTCGCTTCGATTGATAAATGCTATGGCAAATAGTCCATAATTCAAGCTCTAAGTAATTCCGGGCAAACTTTATTATAGAAAAAAAATCAGAATATGAAGCTTTCCTATTAAAAGATCAGTATCAAAGATCACTCTTACTACTTCAATAATCGGCTTTCTAGCTATAGCAAGTTCACTGTCCACTTAAAAATGGTGAATAATCAATTTCTAATTTTCATGAAATCGTACCTCTGATGATGAAGAGCGTTTTATAATGCAATCTTCCAGGACAACTGGCTTTTATTACACTTTTATCTGTGATTCCATGCATAAAATGTCGCAACATTTGCCGTTTATTGAGCCTCAAATTTCCGCCAGATAGGTTTTATCGTAGGAAAAGTAAACTAAGATAGTAATTGGAGTCAATTAATTAAAACGCTATACAATACGAACCACCTTTATCATTCTGACAGTTTAATAGGGATGAGAGCATTAGTGATTTTATCACACGTGAAAAACGTGCTTTATTACTAATAGTAATTACAAGTTTGCTTTTTTCCTCTCTTTCAGGAGCCTAAGACAACTTCTACATGACGCAGAATGTCTGCAACATGTCTCAATCATGACTTTGAACAACAGTTTACATAAAACGTTGTTGTCAGAACAGTAAAAAATATACATATTCAATGCACTTTCAAGTTGAAATTTAATGTATGTAGTTGTAAAGGATTTTGCTAGGCTCTAACTATATAGTAACAGTTGTTCGACCAGACAACTCTTCGACCATAGTGACGTTATGAATTTACTCAAGTCGAGCCCTCGACATATGCGCGGTCTCTGGTGACTACACCGAAACAATATAGTTAGAGCCCCGAACCCTGTCTTTTTACGGAGGTTCCAGGAAACTATGTTTAAGAGCAACGTTTATTAGAAGCTTGGACAAAGTACATGAACACTCGTTTCTTAATTAATTAGTTTACAGGGTTTATAATGGTTAAAGGCACATTGTGCCTAAAAAGAATAAGTTTGTCATTCTTTAGATAAAGGGAACACCAGTTTTATAACGTGTAAATAATGGTTTAAGATCATGTTAAATGCTTATCACCTAAAGAAAGTAGCACTAAATGTGGAGATTTTTTCATAAAAAAGCAAAATGTTACCAAAGTAGTAATTTGACCTCCATACAAATACTAAATTTATTAAATCACTATTACTGTACTAAATGCCGAAACGCAACAGAACCAAACGTTGATTCAGGTAATTGGCCACAAAACTAATTCTTTGGGAACTATTATATGCTACCAAAATTATATTTCTTTAAGAAAAAAATTTATAGAATTACGGAGGCAAAATTGGGTCTTAAATTTTTGTGACATGTCACAATACTGATGATTTTTTTTTCTCCTTCTTTTTCTATCTCATTCTTCTTTCTATCTGAACTTATCAAACTATTATCATTATTAGTCTTATTTTGCTTTTCTTTAAATAATTGATATATCTTATATTTATTTATTCATTTTCGATGCAAGTTGTAACACATCAGCCTTCTAAGTCAACAAACGACAATTTATTTCGCCTTATTTCGCACATATATTTATTGTACATTGGGAAAAGACTTCAATAAGCATTAGGTTGCTTCCAGTCCAATCCTTTTCTTGTTTTGATTGTAAATATCATGTATGTAAATATGCTTATGTGAGAAAGAATAAAATATGTTTAAACCAATACTGATGATTCTTCGCAGTTTAATTTCAATATTAGCTGCTTTTGGATCCGCAAGGTGAAACGGTTTGGAAAGAAATATTTTAACATATATATCGGGGTGGTCTTCTGATAAACTGGACAACAGCCGTTTGTGGTATATTTGTTTAAGTGTAAACTGGGAATGATCTCTCACTAATTTCCATAGCTTGCAGACAAAGTTCATCAAGGGGGATAATCATATTTTAGGGGCAGTGTCTCTTTAAAAAACTCGTTATCAATGAGGTACCCACCAGATTTTCAGAGCTACTTACAAATGCTGCTGCACAAATTTTTGTGCATACCGCCCGCCAGTCCGCTACATTAACAGTTCCAACAGTAACACCTTTAACCACCTGCTTTTGACCGAGGAACAACGTTCCCTGAGGAAGGGTTCTTATTCGCCATAAGATAACAAAGGCCTAGTCCTACTCCACAAAGACGGGCATGATAATTGTTAGAAATGTTTCCATACCAACGTAAACACTACGATCACGGGAATGGATAGGCATTTATAAATATATGACATTAAAGAAATACAAAATGAACGCATCCCTTATGCACCTCTATGTGTATATATATATATATATATATATATATATATATATATATATATATATATATATATATATATATATATATATATATATATTCGCGAAAAAAAAATACTATTGCATCGTGTATATTCCATTAGCAGGAATATAGGGAGTTCTTGCAAAGATCTTTTAAATTGCAACACATCAGAATTGTGGTTTATTTTTCATTTAATCAAAACTGCATACTTGAAGTTTCATCGCATTCGGATCAGATTTTACATTCCGCTGCAGATTACCAACTTCTTTTTCACCATGGTTAATATCTTAAATGGCCTTGTCCATCATTAAATCTTAGCAAAAACCGTATACCATTTTGAGTGAAAATTTCAAATTATGTACTGACTGAATAGCGTGCGGTGCAGACCACGATTAGACTGCACTGATGTGCCAGCTGACCTTGGTCTGCATCTGTAGCCGACTGCAAAATACGATTTAAAGAGCAAAAAACAAGAACAAAAAACAAGAGGGCAATGATGGCCCTGAAATCGCTCACCTGTATATAAGCCCCTAGGCCAAGGCCAATTTAAAACCAGGAGCTTTTATTTTAACAAACTTCGTAGACACCCATTAGAAGATGTTTCATGATAAATATCTAAGCTCTAGCTCTTTGGGGTTTTTATCAGAAGATTCTTTAAGTTTTTACTTATATGCATATAGGGAAAAACAATGACCCCCCCCCTGGGAGGGGCCAATTTTGACCCCAGGGATTTTAGTTGAACAAATTTGGTAGACACTCACTAGAAGATATTTCATGCTTAGTATCTAAACTTGTGTTTTGGGTTTTTTATAAGAAACTTGTGTTTTGGGTTTTTTATAAGAAGATTTTTTAAGTTTTTACTATACACAAAAGTTTATCAATTGTCCCCTGGGGCTGGGCCAATTTTAACCCAAGGGCCTTTATTTGAACAAACTTGGTAGACACCCATAAGTTGATGTTTCATGTTAAATATCTTAGCTCTTAAGCTCTTTGGGGTTTTTAAAAGAAGATTTTTTAAGTTTTTACTATATACATAGAGGGGAAAAAAATGAGTCCCTGGAGCGGGGCCAATTTTGACCCCAGGATTTTTATTTAAACAAACTTGGAAGACAACCACTAGAAGATGTTTCACACTTAATATCTAAGCTCTAGCTTTTTTTTTTTAAAAGAAGATTTTTAAGTTTTTACTATATACAAAAAAGAAAATTCAATGACCCCCCCCCCCTGGGGGCGGGGCCAAGTTTGTCAAAGGGCATTTATTTTAACAAACTTGGTAGACACTGACTAGATGATGTTTCATGCCAAATATTCAAGCTCTAGCTCTTTCGGTTTGCTAAAAGAAGATATTTTAAGTTGCCATGGGAACCAGACTTCTGCTTGGAATTAAATTATTTGAACAATTTTTAAACTTGACTATCTAAGGAACATTCCTGTGAAGTTTGGATGAAATTGGCTTAGCGGTTTATAAGGAGATGTCCTTTAAAGTAAAAGTTTACGGACGGACGCCGGATGAAAAGCGATCACAAATGCCTATGTCATGTCATGTCTATGTCATAAGTTGTTTTTGTGTCTGTTAATGGCTGAAGGCAAATGTATTGCCCATTGCCAATAAATTAAAACTTGAAAGTATTTAAACATATTCTGTCATTAACTAAGGATTGTCCAGCATTTAACTTGTGACATTACAAAATTTTAAAATTTAGACCTTATTCAAAAGTACAGGACAGTGTTGTAATTTTTGAATTCATGCTAGAGTTGTAGGTCACCTTTTAGAGCAAAGTCCATTCCAAAATTATGGGTCTTGACCTTAAATTATGATAAGTTTCAACTGTACTTGAGCATTGATTAACACTTGTGTTTAGACAGTTATTTCTATTTATTATTTTATTGTGTTTTACGTCACACAAACACAGCATAGGTCATATGGCGACTTTCCTGTTTGACTGGTGTGTTATTTCAGGCCCGAGAGGAACCACCGACATTCACTAACATTAAAGATTCCAAAGACTCTGCATGACACTGCTTGATCTATAACAGTGATAAACCTGTTGATAATTTTTTTTAACATTAAAACAAATTTTTCAACTTTATGAAATAAAATATTTCACAGATTTTATAGCTTGAAATAGATCAATAAATTTTAATAAGACCTTACAAAAATGAACAAGAGGGCCATGATGGCCCTTAAGTCGCTCACCTGTATATAGGCCCCCGGAGCGTGGCCAGTTTAAACCCCGGGGCTTTTATTTGAACAAACTTGGTAGACACCTCTTAGAAGATGTTTCATGCTAAACATCTAACGTCTAGCTCGTTGGGCTTTTTAAAAGTTTTTTCTTTACAAATATAGTTAAAAACAATGACACACCTGGGGCAGAGCCAGTTTTGGCCCCTGGGCTTTTATTTGAACAATCTTTGTAGACACTTACTAGAAAATGTTTCATGCTTAATATCTAAACTCTAGCTTTTCGGGTTTTTTCAAAGAAGATTTTTAAGTTTTTGCTATACACATAAATATTATAAGGAAAATCAATGTCCCCCAGGGCGGGGCCAATTTTGACCCCAGGGCTTTATTTGAACAAACTTTGTAGACACTCACTAGAAGATGCTTCGTGCTTAATATCTAAACTCTAGCTATTTGAGTTTTTCAAAGAAGATTTTTTAAGTTTTTGCTATACACATAAGGAAAATGAATGACCCCCGGGGCGGGCCAATTTTGACCCCAGGGCTTTTATTTGAACAAACTTTGTAGACAGTCACTAGAAGATGTTTCATGTTTAGTATCTAAACTCTAGCTATTTGGTTTTCCCACAGAAGATTTTTTAAGTTTTTGCTATACACATAAGAACAAGAGCACCTCTAGGCGGAGCATTATATGCCCGAAAGTGTTTTTTTTTTTTAGTAAGGATGAAGCATTTGTAAGACATGGAATTCGCTGTTCATGCTATAAAATTTTACAGCTGTAGGTTGATTAATACTTAAGTTATTAATAATGACCCTTACCTTTGACCTTTCGCATTATGCTCTAGAAACTGTTTTCAGTATTAAGGTAAAAGTGACTTTGACCTTGTGACCCCAAAATCAATAGGGGTCTTCTATTGAATATGGATAATCATCCTATGAAGTTTGAATATTGTGGGCCAAATGGAACTTACGTTATGCTCCGGAAACTGTTTTTGGTTTTAAGGTAATTGTGACCTTGACCTTTGACCTTTTGACCCCAAAATCAATAGGGGTCTTTTACCCAATATGGACAATCATCCTATGAAGTTTGAATATTGTGGGCCAAATGGAACTTAAGTTATGCTCCAAATACTATTTCAGTTTTAAGGATATAGTAACTTTGACCCTTGACCTTTTGACCCCAAAATCAATAGGAGTCTTCTACCCAATATGGACAATCATCCTATGAAGTTTGAACACTGTGGGCCAAATGGAACTTAAGTTATGCTCTGGAAACTGTTTCCAGTTTCAAGGTAATAGTGACCTTGACCTTTGACCTTGTGACCCCAAAATCAATAGGGGTCTTCTATCCAATATGGACAATCATCCTATGAAGTTTGAACATTGTGGGTCAATTGGAACTTAAGTTATGCTCCGGAAACTGTTTTCAGTTTTAAGGTCATAGTCACCTTGACCTTTGACCTTGTGACCCCAAAATCGATAGGGGTCTTCTACCAAATATGGACAATCATCCTATGAAGTTTGAATATTGTGTGTCAACTGGAAGTTAAGTTATGCTCCGGAAACTGTTTTCAGTTTTAAGGTCATAGTGACCTTGACCTTTGACCTTTTGACCCCAAAATCAATAGGAGTCTTCTACCCAATATGGGCAATCATCCTATGAAGTTTGAACATTGTGGGCCAAATGGAACTTAAGTTATGCTCCGGAAACCAAATTGCTAACGGACGGACGTACGGACGGACGTTCCTACTGAGTTGACATTATGGGGTTTTTTCTTTGATCTCCTTTGATCTCTAAAACCACATAAGCAACGTATTTGCACCCCATAAGCAACCTTTTTCCTCTATCCCGATTGAACATGGATATTCACCCCACATCGTCATTTCAGTGAGCTCGGCCGGACGGACGCCAGGGGGTATAACATAATATGCCCTTTCGGGCATATAAAAATCAATGACCCTAGGAACGGGGCCAATTTTGACACCAGGGCTCTTATTTGAACAAACTTGGTAGACGACACCCATTAGAAGATGTTTCATGCTAAATATCTTAGCTCTAGCTCTTTGGGTTCTTTAAAAGAAGATTTTTTAAGTTTTTACTATATGCAATATAGGGAAAATCAATGACCCCCTGGGGCGGGGCCAATTTTGACCGATGGGCTTTTATTTAAACAAACTTGGTAGACACTCACTAGAAGATGTTTCATGCCAAAAATCTAAGCTCTAGCTCTTTGGGTTTTTAGAAGAAGATATTTAAAGTTTTTTCATTTGGTTGCAATGGCAACCAGAGTTCTGCATGGAATTAAATTCTTTGAACAATTTTCAAAGGTGACCACCAAAGGAACATTCCTGTGAAGTTTGGATGAAATTGGCTTAGTGGTTTATGAGGAGATGTCATTTAAAGTAAAAGTTTACAGATACCGGACGGACGGACGCCGGATGAAAAGCGATCACAAAAGCTCACCCTGTCACTTTGTGACAGGTGAGCTAAAAAGAATAAGTCAGAAGTCAGTATCGTAAAAAACATTATAACAACAGCATTAACGCTGTTAATTATCTAATACCAACATTAAAGCTGTTAATTACAAATTAATAACTTTTATTAGCAAGGAGTTAACAGTAAACTAAATGACAGGCTTTCCAGCTTAATTAGAGAAGACGGTGTAACCCATTGTTTGTTTGCTAATTTTTGACGCAATGTGATCTTTTTGCAAGCGATATACGAATGTACCTTGTAAACACAGCAGATTTGACATCCTAAACACAGAGTTGAATGACGAACATACATAATTATGTATGGACAATACACAGTGGATAAAAAAAATCGCTGTATGATGTTTTGCGGTTACAGGCACATGTCACCTTCTTTCCTGTGAATTTATAAACGTACACTGTATATATTCACTTTGACTTGTGCTGTTCTTGAGAAATCGGGAAAAACCGCTTGTTTACCAATGGTACATGTTTAATTCCCAGCAATTAACCTTCTTACTACTCTGTAATAATACCAGTATCAGCATAGACATCATTTGTCAAGAATTTTGTATAATTGTTGAAACTGTACATAAGATTCTATGGCTTTTGCATCTTCTAAAGGTTTTTCTAAATCCGGAAATTTTTGATACTTGTCATCCGGTAGATGTCTTTCAAAAGCTAACTTCCATGGATCGCCAGCGAATTTGTCTAGCATGATATTTAGAACAGTCTGTAAGTAAAATACCCTAGAACTTCTTGCTTTCCGCCTAAAATAAAAAGGAAAATAGAATGATATTATAATGTTACATATGCCGCAATAATTTGACATATAGTGAGTTCAGAACATGTAACCATTATGATAAGTCACAGAGATAACATTTAAAAATATAATGCTTTTCTCAAAGCAATTATTACTTCCCCTGGCAACCATTTTGAGGATCATTGCCAATGCATCATATTCTAAAAATTAAACTAGAGCTCCATGAGTCGGATGTGTCCTCTTGTGAACAGTATAGCTGTCACTTAGGCATTTTCTTCTTAAATATAGGTTATTTATAAGCACCACTCTTTTGTGCACTGCACTTCTTCTCAATAAGACCTATCATCCTATGAAGTTTCAAGTCCATAAATTATATTGTTTAAGGGAAATGACCCAGACAAAAATAAAGTATGAAAATAAACAAAGGGCAATAACTAAAAAATTAAGAAGCGCAGAGTAACGAATTTTGTGCACTGGACTTCGGTTCACTGACAGAAGCATGCATACTAAATTTGGAGTCAATATGACTCATAGTGACTGAGTTATGCCCCAGACAAGCCTTAGGGGCTGCCACCGCTGATAACGCCACAAATGTAACCCTTTATATGTCGCCTTTTCAAGGCGACACAATAAAAGCTGTATGACCAAAAGTGAAAAAAAATCTATATTTAGCACCAGTGACCTTAAACTTTACTCAAAGTTAGAAGACCATCCACATTACTGAGGAAAATTGGATGCAATATATGCGCCAAGGGGACAGGAAAAAAACCTATTCTGGTTGGGGACCATCAAAACCAGACAACAGCCCTGAAAATGCCTGATTTAGTCTTTTTTTCTTTGTTCAGTGGTTGTCGATCTATCAGTTGCTTTTTTATCAATAGTAAATGCATGTTTCTTCTAATTAGATTTATTTCAACCTGCATAAATGGTAATATCTTAATGTCTATTTCAAGAATGTTGTCTTTGAAAATTTGACCGTCAAGAGTCAATATCTGACCTCTTATATTAGCTATAATTATTTGCAGAGTAAAGAGTAAAATACCCTAAACTTCAGCATTTGCTGCTGAAATATTGTATATTGTGTTAACAATAAAAATTGAAACACACAAGCTTTTATAGAACAAGAATGTCGAACAACAAATATACCCCCCTTTCTAGCCATTGACTCACATAATTGATAATTTTACTACATAAACTTGCCAAAAATGGGTACATGCGGATACCATTTTGACATTTTAAGGTCCCTGTGACCTTGACCTTTGACGTAGTGACCCCAAAATCAATAGGGGTCATCTACTAGTGATGACCAATCACTATGTGAAATATGAAGACTTTGTGATACATATTTTTCAAGATAATCAGCGGAAACCATTTTGACATTTAAGGCCCTTGTGACCTTGACCTTTGACCTAGTGACCCCAAAATCAATAGGGGTCATCTACTAGTGATGACCAATCACTATGTGAAATATGAAGACTTTGTGATACATACTTTTCAAGATAATCAGCGGAAACCATTTTGACATTTAAAGCCCCTGTGACCTTGACCTTTGACCTAGTGACCCGAAAATCAATAGGGGTCATCTAATAGTTATGACCAATCACTGTGTGAAACATGAAGACTTTTTGATACATACTTTTCAAGATAATCAGCGGAAACCATTTTGATATTTAAGGTCCCTGTGACCTTGACCTTTGACGTCGTGACCCGAAAATCAAAAGGGGTCATCTACTAGTGATGACCAATCACTATGTGAAATATGAAGACTTTGTGATACATACTTTTCAAGATAATCAGCGGAAACCATTTTGACATTTAAAGCCCCTTAGACCTTGACCTTTGACCTAGTGACCCCAAAATCAATAGGGGTCATCTACTAGTTAAGACCAATCACTGTGTGAAATATGAAGACTTTGTGATACATACTTTTCAAGATATTCAGCGGAAAACATTTTGACATTTAAGGTCCATGTGACCTTGACCTTTGACCTAGTGACCCCAAAATTAATAGGGGTCATCTAGTAGTTATGACCAATTACTATGTGAAATATGAAGACTTTGTGATAAATACTTTTCAAGATAATCAGCGGAAACCATTTTGAAATTTTAAGGTCCCTGTGACCTTGACCTTTGACCTAGTGACCCCAAAATCGATAGGGGTCATTTACTAGTTATGACCAATCACTATGTGAAATATGCAGACTTTGTGATACATACTTTTCAAGATAATCAGCGAAAACCATTTTGACATTTAAGGCCCCTGTGACCTTGACCTTTCACCTAGTGACCCCAAAATCAATAGGGGTCATCTACTAGTGATGACCAATCACTATGTGAAATATGAAGTCTTTGTGATTAATACTTTTCAAGATAATCAGCGGAAACCATGTGGTCTACCGACGGACAGACCGACAGACCGACAAACAGACCGACATTAGCAAAACAATATACCCCCTCTTCTTCAAAGGGGGGCATAATTAAATCAATGCCATGTGTGGACAATATAAGCATTTTTGATACCCTCCTTGATAAGCCTTAGATATAAGTGTCAACATATTCAGAAATAAACAAACTAGATTTTTAGTTAGGAGAATACCCTGGCTGTACTGAACAAAGTTTCAGATCTCTTACTTAAAATTTATGAAATCTGTATGGAAAAATGTTCAAAAAGTGTCTTGTTGATGGTCTTCTACCAGTAGTAGTGGACCCATCTCTTGGTATGAAGCCACTGGCTGCTAAGAAACAGTCTTATATTTTACGACTGATGGACGGACAGACAAAGTAGAGATTATATGAATATAAGCTGAGGAGTGTTTTAAGACACCTACCTTACAAATTGATCTGCCGGAAGACATCCGTAAGGGATACCTAGCGAGACTGCTCTTTTTAGTGACCTTTTCCGCACATGGGTACCCCCTATGCCTCCAAGTACAAAAATTGTATCATCGTCTATCTCTTCAGGTAAAATATCTGGTCCTTCAGCAACTAAATAGAACAGACGATCCCGCGGAAAAACTTTGTGAAAACTTTCTTGGTGAAAGTCAACAAACATGTTTCTTTTCATTTCTAGCATTCTAACCAGTATCTCATTCCTGTGAAAACTAGTGAAATGTAAATGACAAGGCTGACGATGCTCCAGGTTACAATTATACATGTTTTCAATTTGCCGTGCTGTTTCAAAGGTTTCGTCTTCATCAACGGATTGATAGTCCATATCTAGAACAACAGGTCTCCCGTGAAGTAAAGAGTGCATTCCCTTCCAATGGGATAAATGATTTTTCATAAAATAAATACGCTGAATGATCTGTAGATCTTCTTCATCACATGGGCGACGTAATTTGTTGTATACTTCATTTCTAGCTTCCACAGTCAATCGCCTTTTCTTCTGACGTATAAACACCTTTGTCAAATAACGATCAAATTCCTCCTTAGTCTTTACAGATGTTAGAATCACTCTCCAATCATGTGCACTTAGCTCTGAAGGAGTCTGGAAAGTAAAATAGCAAATTAATAACAGAGTTAAGAAGTAAAGTACCTCACCTTTTTGATGACATAATAAAAACAGTAAACAAGAGCTGTCAGTAGGACAGCGTGCTCAACTATTCTCAGTGCTTGATAGTAAAACAAGAACTCTGCGAGTTGGATGTGTCGCCTTGTGAATAGTATAGCTGTAACTTAGGCATATTCTTCTTAAATGTAGGTTATCCATAAACACAACCCTTATATTGTAAATGTACCTTGAACTTTAGTGGCATTTGAATTGATTGTAACAATGTTACATCAGGATTGATGTAGCTTGAATACTTTTATTGTGTATGAGAATTGGCCCTGACAAAAATAAAGTATAATAATTTACAAAGGGCAATAACTCATAAATCATGAAGAACAGAGTACCGGTTCTTGTGTACTGCTCTTCTTTTCAATAAGATCCATCATCCTATGGAGTTTCAAGTCCATAGCTTTTGTAGATTAGGTGAAATGGCTGGGACAAAAATAAAGTATTATACTCAACAAAGGGCAATAACTCTAAAATCATGAAGTACAGAATGCTGGTTTTTATGCACTGCACTTCTTCTCAATGAGATGTATCAACCCATTAAGTTTCAAGTCCAAAGCTTTTATAGTTTAGGAGAAATAGCACATACAAGAATAAAGAATGAACATTAACAAAGGGCAATAACTCAAAAAAATAAGAAGTGCAGAGTGTTGGTTCTTGTGCACTGCACTTTTTATAAATGACATCTATCATCCTATGAAGTTTCAAGTCCTTATCTTACAAAAGTTTAGGAGAAATGGCCTGGACAAAAATAAAGTATGAAAATTAACAAAGGGAAATATAACTCAAAAATTTAGAAGCGCAGAGTAACAGTCTTTGCGCACTGCAGTTCTAGTCATTGAAAGAAGCATGTATAAAAAAGTTTGGAGTCAATCCCACTTAAAGTGATTGACTTATGGTCTGGTCAAGCCTTAGGGGATGCCGTTGGCATCGCCAGCACAGATGCGGTTGACAAAAGTAACTCCTTTATGTCGCCTTCTCAAGGCGTCACAACAAGAGCCTGGATAATATAGAATTTTCTTAGTTCAAAAAAGGGCCGTTATTTTGTCAAAATCCATGTTAGAATTGTAGTGATTGAACAATAACCTCACACATGTATTATGCTCTTAAATATGTGTGTGAATTACCAACCAATTCACTGGAGTTGTGGAGATACCAACTTGCACACAAAAACTGAACAATGCCCCTTTTTTATCTATAGCATTTCTTAACTTGTCTGTATGATATTTATATAGAAAATTCTTGAAAATTTCCACTTGTCTACACTGAGGCTTCGGGACAAATATACAAAAATATTGTTAAAATATAGAAATGTCATTGTTTATGAAATTATGAAAACTTGAAAAGTCTATCCTTCACCCTTGACTTTAATGGCCAATATTGAATATAAGGTCAAGGTCTTATGACGCATAGCAAAATGTATATCAACTGTTCAAGTTTATATCACTGTTGAACATTAAAAAAAATGTTTTCAGTCCCCTCAGCATAAAAAAAAACCTCAGTGGAGTCCCCTTTATGACACCATCTTCTTGTAAATTCATACAATTTATATAAAAATAGTTGCTTTTATTTATCCAAGTGAAAATAGTTGCTTTTATTTATCCAAGTGATGCCAAAATAAAGTACTGGAATTCACCGAACTTCAAAACACAGTCATATTCAATACATTCACTATGTCAAGGGAGGTAATTAATACCATGATTTTTGTCAGATGCTCATCTGAGTTGCCCCTCTTTGCTAACATCAACAAAGGGTCAGCCCCTCTAAGTTAACATGAACATCTGAGCTATTGATTGTTCAATTAGGATACCAGTAGAAAAAGAAAATTGAGAAAGAAAATGTGTAAATTGTGCAACATAAAAAAAGGCACATGTTTCAGTTACATATGAAAATAAATAAAAAACAGCATTTATTATATACTTATAAATGAAATATTGAGAAATATTGATGAAATAAAATGCATATTTTCATTTTCCGTATTTTCACTGTAAAAATTTATTTTTCACTGCAGTGAAACATATTTTCCGTATTTTCACTGGTGTCTTGCCGGACTACTTTCTTTTAAATTCTGTCAGTACACAAAATTTAAGGAAAAGTATTTCAAATTTTATCGCAAAAAAAACAGAAAAATGTATATAATAAACAGAAAATTCAAGTTTTTTCTATAAATACATGATTTATTTTCATCTTGTGGCATGAAAATTACCATATTTCACTCATGGCTACCGCCACTCATGAAATATTTATTTTCATACCACTCGATGAAAATAAATCATGTATTTATAGAAAAAAACTTGAATATCCTCTATTTACTTTTACTTTTCATGATCTAAATATATGGTGATAAAACATTTGAAACAAACAAAAACTCAAAAATATTGCGGGTCATCAACATTGTTTTCCCTCCAAGTAACCTTATTTTTTTTATTTCAGGTAATTGCAAGGGCAGATAACTTGCACATAAATGTCAGACAAACATTAATTTAACCACTTATTCAAGTTTTTCATTTATCCTTGGTTGCAGTACAAAATTTCATGGAATTTCGATAAAAATCTAATTTTGAGAATGAAAATTGTTTTAAAATAGGTCATTTTTTTTCTTTAATTTGCATAGCTTTAAATAAAGAAAAAAAATAAACAAACTATTAATAACAAATCATGAAATTTTACACAATCACTTGAGAGGAAGTAAGCTACATGAAAATTAGAACAAAATAAAGCCGTGCTAATCTTGATTATTTGCCCTTGAAATAAGCAATGTTCAAGTTGATCAAGAGCAGATAACTCCAAAACAAGGATGATATCCCCCCACACCCCCATTTTCTTATATTCTTTTCATCTAAATTTCTCTGTTATCATACATTTATTTTAAGATCATGCACAGTTTAATTAATTCTGTAATGTAGTTTTCATTATGCTATTTAACTCTATGATTTACTGCAAATCAGATTGTAAATCTAGATAATATACATACATTTTCAATACCCTCAGCCACTCTAATAGCATACAGAACTTCTAGTTGTCTTTTTCTTTCCAACAGATGACTGTCTAGGCCGTCAAGAAATTTCTTTCCATTTTCCTTAGATATAGCTTGTAAATAATTGATCATATATTTTTCTACATAAGGATCCTCAATATATTTGCCGCTTTTTGATTTCTGCTGAATGAACTGTACTGTAAAATAAAAGTTATTATAAAACAGAACTGTATACAACATATGTTCACTTCTCACTTAAAAAAAAAACTGGAACATTACAGAATTAACAGTGATTTTTATTTTGGTTGATTTCAAGGCCAAAACTGTGGGGCGTCTGTGGCCGAGTGGTTATGATTGTTGACTTCAAACCACTTGCCACTCACCACTGTTGGTTCGAATCTCACAAGCTAGCTTACGGAACATGGATGGTTCAACTCAGATGCCGATTTGTGCCTGAAGTAATGCACAGAAGGGAACCAGAGGTCTTCCTCAATCAGTAAAGTCATCATATGACTTTAACTCTGTTGGTGTGATGTTAAACCCAACCAAAAAAGAAACAAACAAAAACAAAGGCTAAAACAAAACTGGGTAATTTAATTACTCCTTTAAATATTAAGAAATACCAACAAACATTTAAAAGACCGAAGCCTGAAATCCATTCAATGCTTTGAACTGACTGGGAGGTAAAGATACATATCATATTTTAAAGCACTTGGCATGGAAGTTTCTGAAGAATTATTTTAAAGTCTGCTAGTTTCCTTATACAAGTAAATGTGCCTGGAGTGACCTGTACTGAGACAATTTTTAACCCAAAAGGTATAAACTTTGCTGCAGTTTCTTTTTAAGGGGATATTTAGGTGGGGCTAATGGCTGTCATTGAAAAAGCCCGATATTGATATATCAGCAATATTCAACAAAAGGACCTGGTCAGACTGCACAGATTGGCTCAGGTGTGCAGACTGGCCAGTGGCAATGGGATTTTTATGCTTAATTACCTTTGAATCCCTCCAGTCTCCTCACAGACTTGTTGCATTGTAAACACAGCCTTCTACACAAAATGTTCATCTTTGACTTGTCCTACCTGTAAAAAAAGGATATTGGTAAAATAGGTACGTTCTTTTCAAAGCTAAAGAACTATATGCATATGTAAATGCTACCTCAGCCTACCTGTATGTACATGCACTAAACAGGAAAATTTATTTTAGAGGGTCACAAATTTATTCTTTGAGAAATCATCCTTGTTAAATGAAACAATTTTTGCATCAATAAATTTTAACACTACTTCCAAGTTGTTTTTATATAATAGATTTCCCATGCTGAAAATAATTTAATTTTGAAATACTTTACTTTCTAGGTCAATCTTTTCAGAGCTCCAGATATTTGTTTTCGAAAAATAGTTCACAACACCAGACTCACCTTAATTTTATTATTTTTTAAAGTTTTGATTTGACTTAAAAATGTAGATTTTTGCATTTAGACCTATTTTTACTCACTAATTTTAAAAATATTTTTTCTTACTTATAAACTTGTAACAGGTTTTTTTTTTTAACCTTTTACCTCATATAGATGCCTCTTCAGCTTTTCACCCCCTCCCCTTTTTGAGGCCTTAAATAGTGAGAAAATCCCTCAAACACTGCTTTTTGTTTGAGAAATGCTATTGAAAAAAGTGATCAATTTTACCGCCCCCATCAAAAAGGTATGTCAAGGGGGATGATGTGTCCCCTTCTGATTGGGGGTTTGAAGGGGGGTGCACCCCTCATTGCCAAGAAAATTTTGGGCATTCGAAAGCAAAAACTAGCCTAAGGTCGACCTTAAGGTAACATATATCCAACGCTGAAAAACCTTTTACTCTATTTCATTCCATTTAGAAGTTGCAGCACTTTAAATCAGTTTTGATGGACAATGCAAAAGAGTGACTTTTGGCAATTTTGAGACGTCCCACGTTGCCATAGTAACAGGAATTTTACGACTAAGCACGCTGTTATAAAGTTTATGGTCCTGTATTAAAGCATTTTTCATTGTTTCATACATGTAGCAGTTCGAACTTGTAACAGGAGGCTTTTCAATGAAAATGGCCATTTTACACAATATGCTCATGCTGTTAAAGGTTAAGCTAAAATTTGGTACTGTAGGTGTGAGTTAAAATAAATTGGTATTAACAGGCCTTTTTTCTTCCATTTTGGGAGAACGCCTCATGGCGAATTTGGGAAATATGTGTCATAAAATTTTCCAATTTAGGAAAAAACTTATCGTGAAATTTGCCAATTTGGGAAAATATGCTAGCATTCAAGGTGTTACAATTGTTAAAACAAGATTGCATTTGAGAAAAATGCTATGCCACCGCATTAATACCTAAGCTCTAGGCCTTTTGGGCATTTACAAGAAGGTATTTTAAGTTTTTGAAGCCTTGTACCTTGTACCTACAGACAATAA
The DNA here is from genome assembly GCF_026571515.1 of Ruditapes philippinarum. Taxonomy (NCBI): domain Eukaryota; kingdom Metazoa; phylum Mollusca; class Bivalvia; order Venerida; family Veneridae; genus Ruditapes; species Ruditapes philippinarum. Next base: position 45,274 of record NW_026861846.1, on the reverse strand, counting down.
GATTTTTTTATTTTTTACTATATGTATATATTGAAAATCAATGACCCCCGGGGCGGGGGCAATTTTGACCCCAGGGCTATAATTTGAACAATCTTGCTAGAGGTTCACTACACAATGTTTCATGCAAAATATCTAACCTCTAGCATTTGTCAATTGCTAGAAGAAATTTTTTTAAAGTTTTTACTATATACATATAACGAAAACCAATGACCCCCGGGGCAGGGCCGATTTTGACCCCAGGGCTATAATTTGAACAATGTTGGTAGAGGTCTACCAGACAATGCCTTATGCAAAATATCTAAGCTCTAGGCTATTTGGGTCTTTACAATAAGGTATTTTAAGTTTTTACTATATGTACATATAGTGAAAATCAATGACCCCGGGGCGGGGCCGATTTTGACCCCAGGGCTATAATTTGAACAATCTTGGTAGAGGTCTACCAGACAATGCCTTATGCAAAATATCTAAGCTCTAGGCCTTTTGGGTCTTTACAAGAAGATTTTTTAAATTTATTCTTATAATTCCTTTTGGTTGCCATGGCAACCAGATTTCTGCATGGAATGAAATTCTTTGAACAACTTTGGAAGCCCTTCACCCAAGGATCAATCCTGCCAAGTTTGGTTGAAATTGGACTATTGGTTTTTCACAAGAAGATTTTTTACGTTCACTATATAATCTATATAACAATGACCCGGGGCGGGGCCTATTTTGACCCCAGGGCTATAATTTGAACAATGTTGGTAGAGGTCTACCAGACAATGCCTTATGCAAAATATTTAAGCTCTAGGCTATTTGGGTCTTTACAATAAGGTATTTTAAGTTTTTACTATATGTACATATAGTGAAAATCAATGACCCCGGGCGGGGCCGATTTTGACCCCAGGGCTATAATTTGAACAACCTTGGTAGAGGTCTACCAGACAATGCCTTATGCAAAATATCTAAGCTCTAGGCCTTTTGGGTCTTTACAAGAAGATTTTTTAAATTTGTTCTTATAATTCCTTTTTGTTGCCATGGCAACCAGATTTCTGCATGGAATGAAGTTCTTTGAACAACTTTGGAAGCCCTTCACCCAAGGATCAATCCTGCCAAGTTTGGTTGAAATTGGACTACTGGTTTTTCACAAGAAGATTTTTTAAGTTCACTATATAATCTATATAACACACACACACACACACACACAAACAAACACACACACACACAGGTGAATCGCTATATGCCACCGCATCGCAGATGCTGCGGTGGCATAATAAATCTTAACAAATCTTACTTAAACTGTTCAGGTTTTTCTGTCATATCAAAAATACAAGGACAGAAAATATATACAAATGTAAAACTGATATCAATTAAAAATCCTGTTTTATTCACAAAACATTAATATATTCCGTTACGCTATTTCGTGACACCAAAATTGAAAATAAAGTACCACGTCTTTCAAATTGCTGACTTTTAGATTGGGAATTTTTTTATTGGATTGGGAAAAAAACATAATTTGGATGAAGGATGGGGCCAATATTTGGACCCGTGGGATAGGGGAAAAAAGGCCTGATTAAGAAGAAATATCATATACTGCGAATTCACTTATATTCGTGGGCATGAAATTTCGTGGTTTTATCAAAACGGGCCTTTTCGTGGGTTCTTAAATTCGTGGATTTTCATTTTCTAGTAAAAAAAAAATAATAACCGTCGCGCATTTTTACTTACCGCGTGAACATATCTTTACGTTTCACACAACGCTTGTCAATAATCTAATCCTTGCCTCTAGGCATAACATAAAGATAGCAGTTACTGCCGATAATTGACTGCAATTAACACATCTAGATGACATGATATGCAGCTCCATTCTACACACTGCCCCTGTGATTCGCCGATGTAACATTGCATAATTTATACGACCCCTGACACGTTTAAACCAGCAAGTTTACACCCTGAATCGGTCTTACTATATTTGACAGTAACTACACGCAACATAACATCGACTGTGTAAATTTACATGCATATAAATTAATATGAGTGAATAATACGAGATTGTGTGGATATATTAAGAAGTCGGCAGCGTCTTTGATGTTTACGGAATAGCAGTCGCACAATTACAGATTAAGATTTAAACTGGATCATTTAAAACGACAAAACGATGTACAATACATCCGTTTTAGTGATTGTTTATTATTTTTTGTGTACTTTCCTTACGTCATTAATATCAAAGATTTCTTTAATTCTATTAACAATTAATGAGAGCAAACTGACAATTTACATTAGCGCTAATTATTGCACTGGTTTCCCATTTTTACTCGATTATGTCAAGTATTCTGGATTACACAATCAAGTAGCCTAAAACAATTAAGCAGTCTCAGTGATGTGTATATACGACCGAAATTCAGGACATATAGTCGACTTTGCTTTCAAGTTTTTTAAATATTGCAAACCTTAACTATTTATAGATTTAATCTGCCACTAATCTGATTATCTGTATACCATCATAACACAATAATCGACGGAAAAGCGGCGACGCATGTATAGACTAGAGACATGGTTAGAAGTAATTGTTGGGATAAAATTTCGTCGGATCTTAAATTCGTGGATTGACCTACCCACGAAAACCACGAAAGTTTGTGCCCCACGAATAATAATGATTTTACAGTATATAAACAATACAACCACCTGTAGTTAAAATATATTGACATGGCAAAGCTAGATTTTGGTTCATGGTCAGAATCTTGCTTCAAGAGGTGAGATGTTGCCAATACAAAACAAATATCTCATTTGATAATACAGGGCTGCAGATAACATGCGTATTTGCGTTATTGCCCAATTAAAATGTCTAAAAACCCAATAGAAATAATATCTAAGGGTAATAAAAAGTAAATAAATTCTTATTTATGCAAACTACAATGTACATTTGAACTGGTGTGTTATGACGTAAATTATACTTAACGCGTACATCAGGCAGATCATACTGTTTCAGACTGATTTAACCTTTATATTATATCAGGCAGCTTGGAAATCTCCTAGGCCAATGAACCATAAAGCAAAGTAGTAAGTAGCTTTTTTATAACCATACAAAACCTACAACAGTCTATACAATGAAGGTCAGAAATTTTGGGTAAAATACATGAACTCGTGCTTTATAACCCAAATTGGTTAGAGGGGGTAGGGTAAAAAATACAGAAATAACTCAAAGAAAATAGAAAAAACCCAATAGATCACAAAACAAGGGGTATTTACCCAATATACACAAAATGTTATCTGCAGCCCTGATAATAAGTACTTCAAGTATCTTAAGATTTGGCACGCCAGCATATTATGTTGACTAAACATGAACTTAAGTAAAGAAAGTATGATAAGAGGGGCTGAAAAAGGCATATATGGCACAAAACGGTACCACAATTCTTTTTTTAATGTCACACCTTCACAACAAGGCGGTGTGCACAACTTCAACTTGTCACACCATGATACAGATAATGATATTTTAATAGATCCCTATAAATCTAGAAAATGAATCTCTAAAAAAGGACTTAGCCCTTCCATACACTGGGTTGTCACATGTTTTGTTTGGTCTGGACCTATTTTTGGTCACATTTTATGATTTACTGACCCTAAAGGCCTAATATAGAGTCCTTGAACCATTACACATCACATTTTTTTCCATCAGCTGATCAGAGCCTAGGATAATTCTACAATGTGTTATGCAATTTTCTCAAAATAAAATCGAGATACATAAAACTTATTGACTTTACATCAATATGCATATATTCAACCTTTTTCAGCAATTTTACTAACCTTTAGAAGTCCCAACACATTGGAGTGTAATTCTCACGAATAAATAAAATTACATGCACATTCTGATTCAGGATTGGCAAGATAACATAATTTATAAATAACGGATAATTATCCGTGTAAATAATTTTGACAGGTAATTTTCATATAGATGTTATGTAATAGAAGATATTGTTCAGTAGATGTTATGAATTCATGTATACCTGTGATGAATTAAAACGAAACTCTGGGTCCTGAGCAGCTGAGTTATCTCGGCCCTGTACGAACTCGGGACAGCTCGGCCCAAACGACACGCTGTGGCGCATACATTTATAAACTAAACAAATCAAGCCGTGTTTTTACAAGCAAAGTACAGAAGAAGCTATCTAAAGTGGCAACTGTTCGTCTTTCATTTAAGTCTTTCAATTTATATTTGGAGGCAAAGAAATGTTTTTTAGCACTGTTTAGTCAAACTTACCAATCCATAGTTCTGGCTTCCAAAACTTTATAAGCCGCTCTTTAACATTTTTGTTTTTCATTTGATGCGGCATTAAAGTTTTGGATTAGACCCGTTACGAAACCTAACCAGAATAACATAAGTTGATTTATTCTTGTTTTTCACTTGCAAATACACTTGACCCAATCAATTATTGTGCATTTTACGATAAAACAATTATTTTAATATCGTTCTATACCAATGAAAGTATCAAAATATTACTACTGACATTAAAATTGCCTATTTAACTGTAAAACATCAATTTACGCCGACTACAGTCGGCCATGACATTCAGGTGCCACGCGAGACCTCGTATGACGTCATTGGCGGGAACAGATTTGAATAGAGTCGTGTGCTATTTTTAGAACATTTTGTTGACATGATTTCGATATTTTTATTCAAGATAATGTTCTTATTTATTTTTATAAATTTTTAGTACTTAAATATGATTTTATTGAATATAAAAGTCAGTAAATCACCTTTTTCCATATCTTTAAAAAAAGTAATCTATAAAAATATTGGAGGCACATGGGTTCATAAAGGTCAATCTCGTTATCACGTGGTCAAACATTTTGGCAATATGGCGGCCAAGTGCCGAAATTTTTACCTGTCGGAAACTATTAGGTAGTTTATGTTCCTAATAAGATTTTTATTTGTCCATCCTTTGCTTATCAATAAATTAAATATAGTTTTATCAAGGTATGCTTCACTTTACTTCATGGCATGTTCGATGAATAAATACGAGCGTGTCAGATTCCTGGCACGATTATTGGTGGACTTTCCCTACGGGATTATCTTCAGCGTTCACGTCATGTCATAGTATATAAACGGGTACGCTGAAGACCTTAAGCTAACCAAACCACAGCCCAGGAACTTGAAATTCTATCACTAATAATAAACGATTATATGCAAAATGTACCCCCTATATAAGGCTCCCACGTTTACAATTTTTTGTAAACGTTTACACGATTGCTAAGAACCGAAACGATACCGTTTAAACGGTGGTACCTTTATGTACTATACACATCATGTATTTGAGTCGCCAAATGATGTCTTTTTTCTAATTTTTACACATGTACAAATAAAGAATGCGCAGGGCTCATCACGATTGAGTCAGCACACATTTTTGCATTGTAACCCCATTTTTTACCAAAAATGTTTTATGTCACGAGCAACTTTGCACCGTAATGCTGTGTGGAGGGTTGTGAACACCTATTTTCCGTTTGTTTATTTGGAATAAACCACTAGAATTGATAAAATCCATGATTACAGGCAATGATTAAGAAATTTTGCAAGACAATAATTATGGTCATTTCGATTAAACGGTAAACAATATCGTAAACGTTTATGAATGAAAATCGAAACGAATCCGTTTAAACGTGTAATCGTGGGGGCCTTACCCCTATATACTATAAAAAAACACATGGAATGAAACGCCTTTTCCCAACCCCAACATTATTTACGCCGAAAAAATCAACAAAACAATGGATCAAAATATTAAATCTATCTGGCCATTTCGATAATCAATGCATAAATGCATCAAATACCACCGATAACTTTTTTAATTTTGTAGCTATGTAGGAATAATTCAACATTTTCTGATTATTTCCCACAATCTGAGTTTGTCGCCGACTCCATTCTGTGACGTCACTGGATGTTGATTCGAGGAGAATAATATAAATTTATCAAAATTATTTTTAACAAGTTCCAAAAATAACAAGTTTGCAAGTAAAATACTGTCAAACTAGAACAAATGACTGATTTATTTCTTACGACAGGGCTGAATTTATTTTCAGGGTCATATCAAATAGAGTACTCAATTTTTTTTTAAAACGAAAGTACAATTTCAAAGATTTACCGTTCTTGTTTGGGGTTTCCCTTTCAAATGTATTTATAAAAGTAATTTGTTAAAAAGGTTTTACATGAAGATGTTTAAATCTATTTACATAGAATAATTTCTATAAAAGTTTTATACATACCTGTTATTTTTTGGAACTTATTAAAAATAATTTTAGTAAATATTATTCTCCTCGATTCAAAATCCAGTGACGTCACGGAATGGAGTCGGCGACAAACTCAGATCGCGGGAAATAATCAGAAAATGTTGAATTATTCCTACACAGCTACACGATTTTAAAAAGTTATCGGTGGTATTTGATGCATTTATGTATTGATTATCGAAATGGCCAGATAGAATATTTTGATCCGTTGTTTTGTTGATTTGTTCGGCGTAAATTATGTTGGGGTGGGGAAAAGGCGTTTCATTCCTTGTGTTTTTTTATGGTATATAGTAATAGGGGGTATATTTGGATATTTTAATTAATATTGGTAATTGATAGAATTTCAAGTTCCTGTGCTTAAAACCTATTTGAAAGACCCTGTCTTACTCTATATGATAGATCTGAGTAATATGAAATTAGGCAAAGTCAATGAACGGGGAAGTCAGTTGAAATAATCATATCGTTCATATTTAACTTCACATTTTCAGATTTAAATGTGTCATTCATTAAATTAACCATATAATCATCAGATGAGTGATTAATCTTAGGTCAACTCCCTCTTGCTTTAGAACTTGACTTAAAGTTAGGTAAAGAGTCAACTCGGCACGGGTCAACTCGGCACGGGTCAACTCGGCCCTCTTAAAAAAACATTAAAGCGGATGATAATAATTTTAGAAAACTAAAATATTTTGATTACTCCGACAATATTGAGTGATAATACAAACCAATATCACGTTATAGGCCTGAGCTGACCCTGATTCAAAAAGTTATTTATATATTATTAATAATTGATAGAATCAAAAATTATGTACAATGTAATATTTAGACTGTATAGATTTAAATGGTTTTGTACCAAATTTAAGAAAATATCATTGTCTTTCATTGTGTTTCTTGGCTTTTAGATAAATGCATGACAAGTGATGCTTCTGTCAAGCACCAGGTGTTCTAATAGGTAAGTAAAGTGTTCTTGAGTGTTGTAAATTAATTATGACATATTTAACCCTATATTGTGTAGGTGTGTGCATAACTCTTCTGTAATGATGATATACTTAAATGTATGTGCGTGTATTACTCTTTTTAGACCCTTTTCCTATAGAGTATAGTATAGTATTTATAGTAGCAAGAATTGTAAGATCTATCATACATTGTAGTCATGCTATCCTACCTACATTTGTACCCATATCATGCATTAAAGGCTCATTATTCCCCAAAAATGCCTACATTAATCCCCTCCACAAAGCAGGGGGGGGGAATTACAGGAATGGCCTCTGTCTGTCAGTACGCTCTACAAGATAGGGTTAGAGGGCCATCTTACTGTAAACAGAACAAAAGAGAACAAAAGAGTTCATTCTGTAAAAATAGAGGAAGGGGTCAATGGCCCTCTTTTAAACAAAAGAAAATAACAATAGAAATGGGTCTTTATCCCAATTTGGTTGTCTGTCGGTAACACTTTCTTGTCCACTCCATAAATTTTCAATTGCTGTAAAAATTTTGAAATGACTTGTCACAAGGGATCACCATCATGAGATGATGTGCAGAGCACAATAATTGGGTTGCTATCCTCGAGGTCAAGGCCACATTTAAAGGTCAAGTGTTAAATAGTCTACATTTAATGTTCGCTCTATAACATTTAAACTGCTTCTTGCAATGTTTTTAAGATAGCTTCAACTTGGCAAAAATGATCACCATTATGTCATCATCTGCAGAGCTCAACAATCAAGACAATTACCCTCATGGTCATGCCCACACTCAAAGGTCCAATGTTAAAACATCTATTTTTCATGTTCCCTCTATAACTTATTAACAATTCAAAGATTTTAGAATTTAATCCGCTTAGCAAAGCTGGGAGGGAATTATAGGAATGGCCTCTGTCTGTCAGTTAGTCCGTCTATCTATCAATCTGCAGGCCATCTTTCTGTCTGTAACACTTTCATGTCTGCTTCATTTTATTTAAACTGCTGAATTTTTTTAAATTGATATTTGGCACAATTGATCACCATTATTGGACAATGTGCATAGCATAATAATTGGGTGGCTACCTAATAGGTCAAGGTCACACTTAAAGGTCAAGTGGTTAAAAGTGTACATTTTGTACAACCAAAAACTGTGTAGAACGCAATAATTGGCTGTCCTTCAGGCTGCCTTGTCTTTATTTCTCAAAATCTTTTTATTTTTGGTATTTTATAATTTCCAACAAGTTACTCATTGGCCAATTACTTGAAATGCAGTCTTACTTGTTTTGTTGCTTTTTTGCAGTAAGCACATTTATAGTATTTTGTAGGGAAGTCAAAACAGCACTTTATTTACATTTTGCTACTTTCATCACATATTAGGCATATTTTCTTCATGTAACAGACATTTAATATGCTCTAGAACCATTATTTAAACATTATAAAACGTTTGACCTTTCTAAAGAAATATTTATTTATTTCTGAGGCATTAATATATAACTCTGGTAAAAATTTTACCTGCAACTTAATTTAAAACTTCATGTCTCATAAACCACTTGCTGTCTTTGCTTGATTCTTCATATTCATGCATGTCTTTTAGATCATAATAATTAATTGGAGTTCTATTAACTATATATATAATTAAAGCCTTTTTTGAAGTAATGAAATTCTTGGTCAATTTTTGCATGGAAGTTGAATCTTTACCAACTTCTGAAGGTCACAATGGAATTGCCTTGACCCAGTTTTGAATTTGGAAAAGTCCATTCAAAGTTTATCAAAATACAAAAAAAAAAAAACACCAAAAAACTGAGCTTAACCCAAACATATAGAGCCTGGTTCCTGGCTCCATACTAATGGCACAGGCTAATCACCTTTGGTTCCTGGCAGCATGATAAAGGTTAAATTTTGGATGCAAAACTTAGCCCATACAACCAGTGTCAGAAGGTATTTACTGGAATTAATACTCTTTATTAAATGTTAATTGAATCAAAATTGTAGGTCACTGTCCAAGGATCATAATTCTTGCTGAATTTGTATCAAATTACATGTATACATTATTGGTTGATATTTCTGCAAAATTAAATCTCCATCTGGGAAACGTCTTCTTTTATATACATTTTATGTATATCATTGTACCATTTCCATGTTTTTCATTTTGTATGTTATATATAATTTATTTTTCACTGGCTATAGTGCTATATACAGTATGCCTTTTAACAAAATGTTGTAGTTATTTTTGTATTTTTGTTGTTATAGTTTTTCACAACATTATGTTTTTTCTCCACAAGTGTTGATTTAACATGTACATGCATCTTTGCCAGTATACAAGACCTGTAACTGAATTCTGAAGTTTATTATATTCATTTGTGAAATAAGAAAATTTCTTGCTTTTAGAGATGTTGTGTACTAATATGACTGTCTTTGAAGTTATTGTTGTATTTAATCAGTATAATTATCACTTTCTAGAAACTCATGACATTAAAGGAACTCCACTGAGGTCAAAAAGGCCTAAAAACATAAAATTTTAATTTTTTACATAGACCAGTCGGGACACTGCAGTGTTTTTTTCTCTACTTTGGGAATGGTGCCGGTACCAGACTGATTGGGAAAAAAATGCATTATTTTGACTTAAATTGGGAATTTTTTTATGCATTTTTTCAGCTACAAAATTAATAAGATTAGTCATCATGAATAAAGATAGCTAACAGCTTCCAATGTCCAGGTAGAACCATTGAGTGATGATTTATATGAATATGTTGGATTTAAATGATTTCAGAGAAATCACTTTGCCTTGTGGAAATTTTGAACAGTTATTTTGGGAATTTAAACATTGGAAATTGGGAATTTTAATGTCTATTTTCTATTGGAACAGTACCGCTTTAGGGTAGTAGTTATATAGAGAAAAAAAAACACTGCACTGGGAAAGATGTACAAAAGATAATTAAGAAATATTCTCAGATGTGAATTGGAAATCATAATTTTAATGATAGTTTTATCCCGATTTACGTGAAAAGCATCTGTCGATCAAATGGAACATTAATCTTGAAAATTTATTTTCAGTCCCGTCTGAAAACCTCTGGTTTTTATGTGACATGTGTATAGGGACAGCTTTCTGTCTTTCAGTCAATTATATATAACAACTGGCTGATCTACATGTAAGTCGGCTGCTGCTTAAGTCATGGTTCTGGTGAAGAATATGCACAGAGCATTTCAGGGAAAAATATAGCATTTTTAACTGTCAGACAATTTACCTATTTTACCTATTTTGGGCAAGCAGCAGGGGCTAGCTCTAGGGGAAACTGCCTTTATTCAGCTGTAAAATATAGGGGCAAAAATCACCGACCCCAGCAAATATATTTCAAGTCATATTTTTTTCTTTTTGGCAGTCCTTTTTTACAGTGTTGACTGTATTTCTCATTCATGACTGTGCTTGCCATCAACTATTTAATTGTGTCTGATCTTAATCTGCAAATATTTAAACCAAGTAAAAAAGCCCTTGCAAATCCTATGATAGAAATTTGAAACACAAAGAATCAACACAATGATTTGCTTTAGCCTTGAAAAAGTATTTACTTTATGATCAATATCGGGAATTTACACCCAAGTGGACATGCTTGACTGTTCTTTTTACTTAAAAAAAAAGCGTCTAAAAATAGATGTTTACTATTATTTATGTACTGCCAACTAGGCTAGCATATTTATAATGTATATGATTGCTGCAAGCCTGTTAAACATTGATTGATTTAATAGATTGCGCTATTTTTAAAGCAGAAAAATACCATGCGGATAAATTTGATATAGTTATAATACTTATTGTAGTTTAACATATTAAAACGTTTTGTGTGTACTGAAATTTTATTACAATTTCTTCATTATGTCAATATTATACGACTGTGTACCTTAGAAACATTATACACATGGTCTGAATGATTTCATAATTTTAAGAATATGTTGTGGATTTATCGCTACAGAAAACTTAGACGAACTGTAAGCAGGTAAAACGCTTCTTTACTAAAGATATCCCGTCACCTCTTGTTTGTTTTTTTGCTATTGATTTTGTTCCGAATTTTTTGGTTGAAGTGATTTACTGATAAAATTTGTAGAGTGATAGAGTTTTATTCAGTTATAGGGGGAAAACCAGTTTATTTTTAGATACAATCTGTCCAAAGGCAACCTTAATAGGTTTAAAACTACAATGTTCTTGTATATATAGGTACGATTGGTTGTCTAATGATAAGAATTAGTCTGAAAAAATTGGGAGCACATGACTGATTCTGTTAAAACGATATATACAAATGTAATCAATATATTGTTATTGGATGATTGATATTGTTGACATATAATAGTACATTGATATATCAAGTAATCATGTATCTTAATTGATTTTCAGCTTATTATACCCCCGCACAACAAAGTTGTAAGGGGGGTATACTGGAATCAGCTTGTCCGTCCGGCCGTCCATCCGGCCGTCCGTCCATCCGTCGGTTTTTTCTTGTCCGCCCAATAACTTAAGATTCCTTTGACCTACAGTCTTCATATTTGGCATGGAGGTTAGTCATGATTAGTAGATGACCCCTATTGATTTTGAGGTCACCAGGTCAAAGGTCAAGGTCACAGGGGCCTTGACTTCAAAAAGCTTGTCCGCCCAATAACTTAAGATTCCTTTGACCTACAGTCGTCATATTTGGCATGGAGGTTAGTCATGATTAGTAGATGACCCCTATTGATTTTGAGGTCACCAGGTCAAAGGTCAAGGTCACAGGGGCCTTGACTTCAAAAAGCTTGTCCGCCCAATAACTTAAGATTCCTTTGACCTACAGTCGTCATATTTGGCATGGAGGTAAGTCATGATTAGTAGATGACTCCTATTGATTTTGAGGTCACTAGGTCAAAGGTCAAGGTCACAGGGGCCTTGACTTCAAAAAGGTTGTCTGCCCAATAACTTAAGATTCCTTTGACCCATAGTCTTCATATTTGGCATGGAGGTAAGTCATGATTAGTAGATGACCCCTATTGTATTTTGAGGTCACCAGGTCAAAGGTCAAGGTCACAGGGGCCTTGACTACAAAAAGCTTGTCCGCCCAATAACTTAAGATTCCTTTGACCCATAGTCTTCATATTTGGCATGGAGGTTAGTCATGATTAGTAGATGACCCCTATTGATTTTGAGGTCACCAGGTCAAAGGTCAAGGTCACAGGGGCCTTGACTACAAAAAGCTTGTCCGCCCAATAACTTGAGATTCCTTTGACCCACAGTCTTCATATTTGGCATGGAGGCTAGTCATGATAAGTAGATGACCCCTATTGACTTTGAGGTCACCAGGTCAAAGGTCAAGGTCACAGGGGCCTTGACTTCAAAAAGCTTGTCCGCCCAATAACTTAAGATTCCTTTGACCCACAGTCTTCATATTTGGCATGGAGGTAAGTCATGATTAGTAGATGACCCCTATCGATTTTGAGGTCACCAGGTCAAAGGTCAAGGTCACAGGGGCCTTGACTTCAAAAAGCTTGTCCGCCCAATAACTTTAGATTCCTTTGACCCACAGTCTTCATATTTGGCATGGAGGTAAGTCATGATTAGTAGATGACCCCTATCGATTTTGAGGTCACCAGGTCAAAGGTCACAGGGGCCTTCACTTCAAAAAGCTTGTCCGCCCAATAACTTTAGATTCCTTTGACCCACAGTCTTCATATTTGGCATGGAGGTAAGTCATGATTAGTAGATGACCCCTATTGATTTTGAGGTCACCAGGTCAAAGGTCAAGGTCATAGGGACTTTGACTTCAAAAAGCTTGTCCGCCCAATAACTTAAGATTCCTTTGACCCACAGTCTTCTTATTTGGCATTGATGTTGATCATGACTATAAGGTGACCCCTATGATTTTGAGGTCACTGGGTCAAAGGTCAAGGTCACAGGGACTTTGACAAAAGCTTTTCTTCTCAATTGCTAAAGAATGTCCTGTCGGCAATGTATTGATTTTGACATTTTCACATTTGAAGCATGTAGAATACATAACTTAGCAATGCACTGGCTTAGTAGCCTCAGATTTGGCAGGGAGGTTTTCCTTGAGCTCTTAATGGCCACTGTTGATTATGACAAAGTGGTATGCGGGGGTATTCACGCCATGATAGTGGCAGTTCTAGTTTATGTTTTATATTGTTTATACATTTAAATGAATTCTGCATGTTTTTTGGTGTTGTTTTTTTCGCCCATTTTTTGTTATCTTTTCTATGAAATATGTACATTTATTGACGGCATTATAGTTGTTAACATGTCTTTTTCAGATACAGTTAGGACATCTACTTTCATTTATGCTTTTGGAGATTTTTTGTCATTTTTAGACATTTTAATAATTCGTAAAAAATATTGATTTTTTTAAATCTGTATCGACAGCTGATAAAGAGAAAAATATCATAGATACAATCATTGAATGTATACATGCATTGAAAGAATGATGTTTATAAATTCCTTTGAAAACTTTAAGTGGTCTTGTACAGAATCGTCCCATTATATAGCTATCCCAAAAACATTTCTTTCATACAGGTCTTTGGAAGTATTCTTTTTCAAAATATAAACAGGCAGCATATACATGTATATAGCTTTATACACTTTAGTTAATACATTTACAGGTACTGACTTGTTAGTCCTTTTATTTGAAATATAATACATTTAGGCTTAAGTTTAAGGCTGCTTCATACCTGCTAAATTTGTGAAATGGAATAGCATTCTGACAGCTATAAATTTGAATGATTCATTCAAGATTTAATGGATTAAGATATCAATAGATTAAAATCCCAACAGAATTTAGCTTGGTCATACAGCACAGATATTACAGGGCGGTCTCTTAAAGTGGAGGCAAAGGCCAATTACTTAAATCCAGAGATATTGTCAGATTGTTGGAAAAATAACAAACAATTCTGTGTTGTTTCAAACTAATTTGTATTTCAGTATTTAAATGTTATCTTGGAAAATTGCATCATATCATTATTATAAGCTCTCCAAAACAGCTTGCCCAGAACGACATGTTCAAGTATTTATTATGCATCAGTGACATTCATTTCTAAACATAAAAAAGGGTGTTACTGACTGCTGATCTTGTACTGTTGTTAATTTAGCATTCGGAGCTTTCCCTTAATGCTTAAACTTTATAAAAGAGTTTATTATTGTAAACATTGATAATTTCTACATGTATTTGATAATCATTACTGATACAACTTCAACCTAAACTTATATAAAAAATATATAGTACACATAATATAAGAAATGGTTCACTTATTCCTATGTGAAGGAAGTTAAACAAAATTAAGCTGGGTTTATCTTAAGTAGGTGAAATTTATGTAAGGCCATGCCCTTAAATTGTCTGTGTCTTGTCTCCCCTAAATATAATAAAAGTATTATATTACCCTCACGAAAATGGTATTTATGGAAACCAGGCTGACATAAAGCTGTACAATATTAAAATGTTGTTAATCTGGAAACAATAGGTCCACAAAATAAGGTAACTGGAAATAATCTGTCAACAAAATAAGGTAACTGGAAATAATCTGTCAACAAAATAAGGTAACTGGAAATAATCTGTCAACAAAATAAGGTAACTGGAAATAATCTGTCAACAAAATAAGGTAACTGGAAATAAACTGGAAAAAAACACAACTGACAATAAGATGGGGACTAATTTTTCCAGAGTATTTCCAGCTTCTGGACACAAATTGACAACTATATGACAATAAACTGGCAGACTCAATATAGCTTGCCATAATTTTATTTATTCTAAAATAATAAGTACTACATGTTGTTATTTTCTTTCAATTAAGTACTTTTTGATATGAACAAAAATTCATTTGAATTAAGGTCCACGGAAAATCCTGCCTATCATCAAAGTTTAGGGCATTTTAGGCAATTCTCTAGGGGGTGATATAAGAATAATAAAAAACTATATATTTCAATGTTTTATTTTTGTATGATGAATATGTATGTTTTTGTTTAGTTGGTTGTTTTTTATGTTGATTTTAACATATTTTTAGCTCGACTTTTTTTTTTTCAAAATCCGATAAAGGCATTGTTACAGTCATGTTGCGGATGCCGTCTGCAATCTTGTATGTGGATCATAACTTTATTAGTTCTTGGTGTATTGTCTTCATCCTAGAGTGTTATCATATCCTTCCTGTTTATAGTGTGTGTTTTTATGTGTTATGTAAAGTGTTGTAAAATCGTTTAATTTTGTAGCCAAAATATTTATCTTATCACACCCTTTATCAACCTTTCAGTTGAAGTTTTGGTTTTGTTATACAGTTATAATAAAAGTCAGGTTTTGTTTTGTGGTTGCATTTTGGTTCTTTAAAAGTTATAATTTTTTATAATGGAGCATTTGCTCTGTGCATATTTATAGTTTGTGTTCTTTGTGTTTGTATTGAACATTATAGATAATTATCAAGATTGATGTTTGCAATTATTTAATGTCTAAATAGTATAGATAAGTAATTATAAAGATATTGCGTTTTTAAACAAAAAAAATGAAAATTTGATTAACTCTTAATGACAATTATAAGCATTTTTAATAAACCAAAACAAATGATTTCAAGTTCTCTTTAAATTATTTTAAAAGCACATTATAGCTTAAAAATGCTATCACTTTTATTTCTCAAGTATTTTTTTTATGGTTTTTAGCTCGACTATTCGATAAGAATAAGTAGAGCTATTGTAGTCACCCTAGCGTCGGCGTAACCACTTTTGTTAAAGTTTTTGTAATAGTTCAAATATTTTCAAAGTCCATGAACATATGGCTTTGAAACTTTGCACACTTGTTCACCATCATGACCCCAACCTGTAGACAGGAGGAGGTTACTCTATCAAGCATTTTGACAGAATTATGCCCCTTTTTTCGACTTAGAATTTACGTTAAAGTTTTTTTAATAGTTCAAATATTTTCAAAGTCCATTGACATATGGCTTTGAAACTCTGCACACTTGTTCACAATCATGACCTCAAACTGTAGACAAGATGAGGTAACTCTATCAAGCATTTTGACAGAATTGTGCCCCTTTTTCGACTTAGAATTTACGTTAAAGTTTTTGTAATAGTTCAAATATTTTCAAAGTCCATTGACATATGGCTTTGAAACTTTGCACACTTATTCACCATCATGACCCCAACCTGTAGACAGGAGGAGGTAACTCTATCAAGCATTTTGACAGAATTATGCCCCTTTTTCGACATAGAATTTACGTTAAAGTTTTTGTAATAGTTCAAATATTTTCAAAGTCCATTGACATTTGGCTTTGAAACTTTGCACACTTGTTCACCATCATGACCCCAACCTGTAAACAAGAGGAGGTAACTGTGTCAAGCATTTTTTTTACTATCAAGCACTAAGAATAGTCGAGCGTTGCTGTCCTACCGACAGCTCTTGTTCACCTGATTGGCCATCCGGCTGTTATCAGTTTCATGTCTGTCCGTGTCTTTTGAACTGGACAGTGGTGGAAGGAAATTGAAACTACTTTGCAGAAATGTTAACCAAGAGGATGTGATATGTTTCTTAAATGGACTTCATTATCTTTCAGTATGGAATAAACCATTCATCATGTTTATACACCCGTTTGTAAAACAGGACGTATTATGGGAATGCCCCTGGTGATTCGGCAGCGTGCAATTTTCTCAGCAGCATATTTCTAGTAAAACATAACTATGAGAAGCCGTGTCATGCACTTGAACCAGGTCTTTAGGTCAAAGGTCAAGGTCACACGTAGAGCTTATTGAAAAATGAGCAAAACCTCTTATATGGATAGAGGGATTTCAGTATTTGACTTGGCACAATTGTTCACCATTGTAAGGCAGTCAGTGTTGCACGCAAAAGTCAGGTCCTTGCAACCAAGTTCAAGGTCACAAATAGAGGTCAGCATTCAGATAAAAATATGAAGATGTGTATAGCGATCATTTAGTCATCATTTATTGAGGGATTGTAACACAAATGGATATTATCATGACTATGGCTGTGAAACACATAATGTTGGTCAATATGTGCAAGGTCAAGGTCACTTGAGATGATGAAATATTCAGATTTTGTCTTGAGCATATCTTCTAATTGCATGGAAGAATTATTATAATACTTTATATAAATGTTCACCACCAGAAAACATATTGCTCCACCCATGATCCAGGTCCCTAGATCAAAGGTCAAGGTCACATTTAGAGCTAATTAAAAAATGCTAGTGTGGAGCAAAACTTCTGCCAAAATACAAATTCTCATCATTGTATGACTGAGTGTAGTGTTCCTGCAGCCACTTAGGTCAAGGTCACACATAGAGGAAAAATATGAAAATATGTATAGGCACCAACTTGCTTGCCACACTTAATTTGCCCACATCTCCACCTAAAGCTTTTGTGACAGGCATATTTATTGCACCCTTGTTATTGAAAATTTCAAATTATCCTTTGTTGAGTGTACAAAACTTCAACATAGCTCTTGTTTTACTATCAAATACTGTGAGTAGTCTAGCATGTTGTTCCTGTGACAGCTCTTACATAACATGTATTTTTTTTTTCCTATTTTTAACTTTCAAAATTTAAGAAATTAACAAAAATGAATCATTTCTTTTCAGATTGTGTAACACCTGTCTTTCATTCCTGATGCAACAGTCTGCAAGAAATTGCACGAATGCCCGGCGATGGATAGCTGTGGCGGTTCTATTCTCACTGTGTATGGTAACATTCTTCCTGTTGGGCACCATGCGTCTTCCACCACACCTCAACCCAGACACAAGCAAATGGTTACCATATAAAGCACAGCCAGTCAAAGACAAGGTAAGAGTTAAATCAGTAGATCTGCTTTGTGTGTGTTTGGTTTGTTTAACCTCATCCCCAGAACAAACTTTATGGGCCAACATCCCTAAGCCTGCTGATGAGGATCACAATTGAAAAGCTTTTGCAATTACCTTAGTACCAGACCAGTCAGCTTGATACCATACCAGTCAGCTTGGTACCAAACCAGTTAGTTTGGTACCAGACCAGTTAGCTTGGTGCATGCCTAGTCAGCTTCAGGTACCAGACCAGACAGCTTGGTACCAGACCAGACCAGACAGCTTGGTACCAGACCAGTCAGCTTGGTACCAGACCAGACAGCTTGGTACCAAACCAGACAGCTTGGTACCAGACCAGTCAGCTTGGTACCAGACCAATCAGCTTGGTACCAGACCAGACAGCTTGGTACCAGACCAGACAGCTTGATACCAGACCAGACAGCTTGGACAATTTCCCAGCATGCAAATTCTTTAAAGCAAACTGATATCAATTTCTTGTTGTAACAGACATACGGTTTAATGATATTTAATGTTTTATTTGCTTGTAATGAATGAATTAATTAATTAATTAATCAAACAATCAATCAATCAGTCAACAGGGTACATATTTATGCTTGCACAATTTTGCCATAAGTCATTTTAGAATTGCTCAGATTTTGCATGTTTGACCTTTACAAATCTTAATCTAAAATTGCATATCCATTGGTAGTAGTATTAAGAGCCTAGCCAACCTGTACAACAAGGGTCTTAACTCAGTCATTACAAAGTCCAAGCTTCGTAAATACATTCATGAATGTGGCAGGAAGGTTAAAGGTTAGAATTCAATTCTCCTCAAGATCCCATTGAACAGATGTCATAATTTATATATACTGACATACCTGTGAACAAAGGCTGCTCGTAGAAGACAAGAAGCTCTTTATACACAAATAGTCTTTATTTTGAGGTTACTTTATTTCATTTAATCGGTGAAGGGTTATCGAAAAGTGGCCTTTACAGGCCTCAACACTAACATTTTTAGCAGGTGGTACGCCGGACCACTAGATTTGAAAGTTAGGTGGTCCTTCCAGAAGTTAGGTGGTCAGTTATCATTATTATATCATTTTACTGCAAATGTAGAAAAAAATGTTTAACCTTGATGGCAAAGATGTATTATTAACCTTTAAAGAAAACAGATATTTTTAGATATATATTTTTCATCTAATTAGAAAAGGGAGAGCAAGTCAGTAGGTACTCTATCGTAGAGTTATTTGTTTGTTTGTTTTTATCACATTCAAAAATACACAACATAGCTCTTATTAATGTTAACTTTTATATTGAAGTTATTTCTCCCTCAACTCAAGTTAGGGAATAGTGAAACCATTTGTGTCTAAAATTTTCTTACTGTTATTCAAATATTCATTGCTGATACGTGGTACATCTTATAATCATGACAGTAACATAGTATCTTTTATAGATTAACATTTTTAATGAAACTAATAAATTATCTTATTCTTGTCTTTGAAACCAAGGAAATATCTAAATTATTAAAATAATAACAATGTAACGTTATGTATAATTGTAGTTTAGCTTATTTTTCTCACAGATTTATAATACAGAAGTTTTACCTCCCTATTGCTTGTTGGTTGATATTCATTTTTTACTTTGAGTATTTTTAACATTTTAAATTAATTTTAACTCTAGAAGAAATAGATCTCTTATCGTTATACAGTTAAAATAAAGATAAATAGCTAAGAATTACTATAATTTATGTATATTTTCCAGACCATTTCGTTTGCTGCCGTTATTCAAGTATCTGAAATTTAAGTTTATCCGATATCATATAATTACCATCATCGGATACTCGCGGTTGATTAACATGTAACATAACATAAATGTTAATGGTTCCGCCGTCGGTATCTGACGATGCATAATTACTAGCACCATTTGAATGAATTTTGTACCTAAATTAATATCACAAATTCTAAACTCTTTTAACTTGCAAAACAAATTTTAGCTACTTCAAATGAAAGTTATCGATGACTTAAGAACTTCTTTAACTAATCAGAGATTAATGAACCATTTACATGTACATCGGACATTTAACAAAATCATATAAACTGTTTTTGATCAAATCGCCATTCTTCCAAATGAGCTTTGCATCAACCAGAAAATTCAAGTGGTCCAACGGACCAGTGGGTTTTAAAATTAGGTGGTCCTTGCCAAAATCAAGTGGTCTCGGACCAACGGACCACCGCTAATGTCAAGGCCTGCTTTATCTGCAGGGTTATCTTTATACAGAGGTGCTTTTTAACACAGGTTTGAGTGTATATAATGTACTTGCAGTTATGGTTTGAGCATTCATGTTTGAAGACTGGTACACCAGATGTATTTGAAGATCTAGAGGTCATGATGACTGAGTGGAGAAAGTCCAAAGATAAAGAATGCAGGTAACCTAACTTTCCTACAGTGTTTATGCAACTGTCATTATACCCCCACAAACAAAGTTTAGGGGGGGTATATAGGAGTCAGCTTGTCGGTCGGTTGGTCGGTCGGTCGGTCCACATCATGGTTTCCAGACGATAACTAGAGTTTGGAATGAGGTATTGTAATCAAACTTGGTATATAGCAACCTTATGTGGAAACTCCGTTTGTATTGCATTTGGACCCCCTGGGGTCAAGGTCAAGGTCACTGTTACTAAATATAGAAAAATGGTTTCCGGACAATAACTAGAGTTAGGAATGAGATATTGTTATCAAACTTGGCCTATAGCAAGCTTATATAAAGACATGTGTTGGTATTGCATTTGGGCCCCCTGGGGTCAAGGTCAAGGTCACCGTTACTAAAAATAGAAAAATGGTTTCCGGACAATAACTTGACTTAGGAATGAGATATTGTTATCAAACTTGGCCTATAGCAAGCTTATATAAAGACATGAGCTGGTATTGCATTTGGGCCCCCTGGGGTCAAGGTCAAGGTCACCGTTACTAAAAATGGAAAAATGGTTACCGGACAATAACTTGACTTAGGAATGAGATACTGTAATCAAACTTGGTGAATAGCAAGCTTATATGAAGACCTGGGTTGGTATTGCATTTGGACCCCCTGGGGTCAAGGTCAAGGTCATCGTTACTAAAAATAGAAAAATAGTTTTTGGACAATAACTAGAGTTAGGAATGAGATATTGTAATCTAATTTGGTGTATAGGAAGCTTATATGAAGACCTGGGTTGGTATTGCATTTCGACCCCCTAGGGTCAAGGGTCAAGGTCACCGTTAAAGTGTTACTGAAAATAGAAAAATTGTTTCCGGACAATAACTAGAGTTAGGAATGAGATATTGTAATCAAACTTGGTGTATAGCAAGCTTATTTCGAGACCGCAGTTGCGATCACAATTTATTGAAATATTTCTTTGTACACAGTTGATAGTTTGCGTTCAAATTTTTCTTCAGACTACTTTTTTTTTCAAAAAGTCAAAGTTGCTGGTGGGGGTATTAATCACCTTCAGTGATAGGTCTAGTTGTATTTGTTTTATAAATACTATTTCCAGTGAAAAAAAAGCTTTTAAATAACTAGTGAATAGATTAAAACTGTGTTGATTTTTGGGATGTTGTTGATTTAGAATGCAATGAAAATTGCTTGATTTTTGTTTTTGAGTGTGAGAAAGCTATTAAAGCTGCATGCCTCCAGATCAGCCAACATTTTGAAGAAAATTAAACTTGACAAAAATGTACTAAATTGTTAAGAAAAGTAAAAGATAAAACTAAAGTAATAAATTATATGTTTTGTGCAATTAATGACTAATTTTGCAGGATGTATCACCATATTTCTACTTTGTGACTAATGCAGTGAGAGCTATTTTGGCTTATTTTATCCTCTTTTTAGCTCACCTGTCACAAAGTGACAGGGTGAGCTTTTGTGATCGCTTTTCGTCCGGCGTCCGTCCGTCCGTCCGTCGTCCGTCCGTAATTTTGCTTGAAATGACATCTCCTCATAAACCACTGAGCCAATTTCATCCAAACTTCACCGGAATGTTCCTTTGGTGGTCACCTTTAAAAATTGTTCAAAGAATTTAATTCCATGCAGAACTCTGGTTGCCATGGCAACCGAAAGAAAAATCTTTAAATATCTTCTTTTAAACAACCCTAAGAGCTAGAGCTTAGATATTTGGCATGAAACATCTTCTAATGAGTGTCTACCAAGTTTGTTCAAATAAAAGCCCTGGGGTCAAAATTGGCCCCACCCCAGGGGGTCATTGATTTTCCCTATATGCATATAGTAAAAACTTAAAAAATCTTCTTTTAAAGAACTATAAGAGCTAGAGCTAAGATATTTGGCATGGAACATCTTCTAGTGAGTGTCTACCAAGTTTGTTCAAATAAAAGCCATGGGGTCAAAATTGGCCCCGCCCCGGGGGGTCATTGATTTTCCCTATATGCATATAGTAAACACTTAAAAAATCTTCTTTTAAAGAACTGTAAGAGCTAGAGCTTAGATATTTGGCATGAAACATCTTCTAGTGAATGTCTACCAAGTTTGTTCAAATAAAAGCCCTGGGGTCAAAATTGGCCCCGCCCCAGGGGGTCATTGATTTTCCCTATATGCATATAGTAAAAACTTAAAAAATCTTCTTTTAAAGAACCGTAAGAGCTAGAGCTTAGATATTTGGCATAAAACATCTTCTAGTAAATGTCTACCAAGTTTATTCAAATAAAAGCCCTGGGGTCAAAATTGGCCCCGCCCCAGGGGGTCATTGATTTTCCCTATATGCATATAGTAAAAACTTAAAAAATCTTCTTTTAAAGAACTGTAAGAGCTAGAGCTTAGATATTTGGCATGAAACATCTTCTAGTGAATGTCTACCAAGTTTGTTCAAATAAAAGCCCTGGGGTCCAAATTGGCCCCGCCCCAGGGGGTCATTGATTTTCCCTATATGCATAAAGTAAAAACATAAAAAATCTTCTTTTAAAGAACCCAAAGAGCTAGAGCTAAGATATTTGGCATGAAATATCTTTCTAGTGAATGTCTACCAAGTTTGTTCAAATAAAAGCCCTGGGGTCAAAATTGGCCCTGCCCCGGGGTCATTGATTTTCCCTATATGCATATAGTAAAAACTTAAAAAAATTCTTCTTTTTAAAGAATCGTAAGAGCTAGAGCTTAGATATTTGGCATGAAACATCTTCTAGTGAATGTCTACCAAGTTTGTTCAAATAAAAAGCCCTGGCGTCAAAATTAGCCCCACCCCAGGGGGTCATTGATTTTCCTTATATGCATATAGTAAAAAACTTATTAAATCTTCTTTTAAAGAACCCAAAGAGCTAGAGCTAAGATATTTAGCATGAGACATGTTCTAATGGGTGTCTACCAAATATGTTCAAATAAAAGCCCTGGGGTCAAAACTGGCCCCGCCCCGGGGGGTCATTGATTTTCCTTATATACATAGCAAAAACTTAAAAATCTTCTTTGAAAAAACCCAAATAACTAGAGTTTAGATATTAAGCATGAAACATCTTTAAGTAAATACCTACAAAGTTAGTAAAAACTTAAAAAATCTTCTTTTAAAAAACCCAATGAGCTAGAACTTAGATGTTTTGCATGAAACATCTTCTTATGGGTGTCTACCTGAAGTCTGTTCAAATAAACAAATAAAAGCCCTTGGGTAAAAATTGGGCCGGGGGGGGGGGGGGGGGGGGGGGGGGGGGCTATATACAGGTGAGCGACCTCAGGGCCATCATGGCCCTCTTGTTGGTAGTTTTAGTGGATTTTAAGTGTCATTATACCCCCAAAAACGAAGTTTGGGGGGGGGTATATAGGAGTCACCCGGTGGTCAGGCGGCGGTCGGTTGGTTGGGCGGGCGGTCGGTCGGTCCAGACGTCCGTTGCATTTTCCTTGTCCGGAGCATATCTTGAAAACTAATGGTTGGAATTCAATATAACTACATACAATGGTCAAGCACATTGAGAGGAAGTGCAGTGCACAAGAACCATAACTCTATCTTGACTAATTACAGAGTTATTGCCCTTTGTTACTTTTCCTTGTCTGGGGCATTACTTGAAAACTACTGGTTGGAATTCAAAACAACTTCATACAATTGTCAAACACAATAAGGGGAAGTGCAATGCACAAGAACCATAACTCTATCTAAAGTAATTACAGAGTTATTGCCCTTTGTTGCTTTTCCATTGCTTTTTTTTGTCTGTTGCATTTTCCTTGTCCGGAGCACAACTTGAAGACTAATGGTTGGAATTCAATATAACTACATACAATGGTCAAGCACATTGAGAGGAAGTGCAGTGCGTAAGAAATATAACTCTATCTTGACTAATTACAGAGTTATTGCCCTTTGTTACTTTTCCTTGTCCGTGGCATAACTTAAAAATTTCTAGTTGGAATTCAAAACAACTTCATACAATTGTCAAACACAATAAGGGGAAGTGCAGTGCACAAGAACAATAACTCTATCTAAAGTAATTACAGAGTTATTGCCCTTTGTTGCTTTTACATTGCCTTCTTTTTTTTGTCCGGACCATAACTTGAAGACTAATTGTTGGAATTCAATATAACTACATACAATGGTCAAGCACATTGAGAGGAAGTGCAGTGCATAAGAACCATAACTCTATCTTAAGTATTTACAGAGTTATTGCCCTTTATTACTTTTCCATTGCTTTCTTTTGTCCAGACCATAATTGAAGACTAATTGTTGGAATTCATTATAACTTCATACAATTGTCAAACACAATAAGGGGAAGTGCAGTGCACAAGAACAATAACTCTATCTAAAGTAATTACAGAGTTATTGCCCTTTGTTGCTTTTACATTGCCTTCTTTTTTTTGTCCGGACCATAACTTGAAGACTAATTGTTGGAATTCAATATAACTACATACAATGGTCAAGCACATTGAGAGGAAGTGCAGTGCATAAGAACCATAACTCTATCTTAAGTATTTACAGAGTTATTGCCCTTTATTACTTTTCCATTGCTTTCTTTTGTCCAGACCATAATTGAAGACTAATTGTTGGAATTCATTATAACTTCATACAATGGTCCAGCACATTGAGAGGAAGTGCAGTGCACAAGAACCAAAACTCCATCTTGACTTATTACAGAGGTACTGCCCTTTGTTTCTTTTCCTTGTCCAGAGCATGACTTTAAAACGACTGGTTGGAATTCAAAACAACTTCATACAATGGTCAAGCACAATAAGGGGAAGTGCAGTGCACAAGAATTATAACTCCATCTTGACTAATTACAGAGTTATTGCCATTTGTTACTTTTCCATTGCTTTCTTTTGTCCGGACCGTAACTTGAAGACTGATTGTTGGAATTCATTATAATTTCATACAATCATCAAGCTCATTGAGAGGAAGTGCAGTTCATAAGATCCATAACTCCATCTTGACTAATAACAGAGTTACTGCCCTTTGATACTTTTCCTTGTCCAGAGCATGACTTGAAAACTACTGGTTGGAATTCAAAACAACTTCATACAATGGTCAAGCACAATAAGGGGAAGTGCAGTGCACAAGACCATAACTCCATCTTGACTAATTACAGAGTTATTGCACTTTGTTACTTTTCCTTGTCCAGAGCATAACTTGAAAACTACTGTTTGGAATTCAGTACAACTTCATACAGTTGTCAAGGACATTAAGAGGAAGTGCAGTGCACAAGAGCCATAACTCCATTTTGACAAAATACAGTTACTGCCCTTTGATACTTTTCCATGTCCCGAGCATAACTTAAAACGTACTGGTTGGAATTCAAAACAATTTCATACAATGGTCAAGCACAATAAGAGGAAGTGCAGTGCACAAAAACTATAACTCTATCTTCAGTATTAATAGAGTTATTGCCCTTTGTTCTTTTTCTTTGTCTTTCTGGACTTATTACAGAGTAATTCAATTAAATTTCATCAATGGCCAACCACATTGAAAGGAAATGCAACATACATTAACCACAATTATCTTTAATTGCCCACAACCATAACTCTATGTTTCAATTCTTTTACAAGGTATTCTGTTACTAGTAACATCCTCATTTCCGAAGCAGACTTGTGGGGGTATTAATCACATTTAGTGATAGTTCTAGTTTACAATGTGTTAATCACTTTCTTTGTTCCCTTCAGAATGATTTACTTTTAATTACATTGCTCAAATTTTCATGAAAATTAGCATGAATCTGAAGGCATTCTGATTTTAAGCAAGGTATTGCAGTTTGGGTCAGACATTAGGGATCTTACTTCTATGGTTAAGTTTGAAAATTACTATAATAACATAACCTGAAATATGTTGGAAGCAAATTTTATCAGCCCTTTTTCTTGTTTGTGCCTGAAATAATGCACTGATACACATCTGAGACCTTCTTTCACCAGTAAAGCTGGAAAGTCGCCAATATGACCTATATAGTATTGGTGTGATCCAACCATAAAAATAAAATTGGCCTTTTTTTACAATTCCAGGAAGCTGTTTTTCACATTTCTGAAGTTATTCAGGCTAACATTCCAGGAGGCAGAAATAGTTATCCCAGATGCTTTCTCTTCAAAAGTTAGAAAATGGCTTGGAAATAAAGAAGAATTATTTGCTGAGGCGAAAAAGCAGGTATACTGTTAACCCTAAATGCTTAAGCAATGTAAGGTCTGTAGTATTATGGCCCTTAAATTTCAATGTACAATGTATCATCAATTTTCAACAATTGAGCAAAAATCGATTCACAAATTACAATATTGATACAATTTAAAAACAATTTCTCCCTGTGGTCTCCACTGTACTAACTGATTATATTCAATTTGATATATCCCTATATTGTCATTTATTGGCTTTTCAAAGTGAAATTATGCTCATTTTTTTTTTGCTTTCAAATGGAGTTGAATTAGTCATATAATTCAAAAGATTGCCTATGATAATGGTGATTGACCAATAATTGATAATGAAAAATGTTTGTTACAATATAATTACTACCTAAACTATTAAATGACTACCCCACTCTGACCGTTACTGATACCTTCTGAACAATGATTATCGGAGTTTCTTTTGGCCACGCAGATAATTGATTATTTTTCAGAGTAAAATATAAAATTGTACACAAATATAACAAAACGTCAGGCTATTTTTATTTTACCTGTTCACTGACAATTTTCACTTGGATGGGCTTAAAATGTCACTTTAATGTATCAATACAAACTTTTCTATCAATGAAAACGCTATTTTAAAAGTATATTAAAAAAAAACCTTCTAAAAAGAGAATAGTTCCGTGATAACCTACCAAAATAAACATGAGAGAAAAGCACTGACATTATTTGAACAGTTGAATGATTGTATTTATATTTTCAGACAATAATATCAGTGTATAACAGATATACACGTGAACAGAATGTGTATAACCCTATCAGAAGTAAACGTCCGATGTCTATACCTAAAATACCTGAACGACAATAGTAAGTTCATTATTTAAAGGTCCGGTAACACAATTTTTTCATGGTTTTATTTCATAAATATGATTCTCAAATTAAGATTTGTCAATATTGTAAGTTCCAATAAGCATTTTTTATAAAAAATATTACTGAATTTAACATTTCATGTAAGTAAAGGGAGGTAATTAGAAATTTATTTTCTATAAATTCTTAGTCAAATTTTCCAATAAGAAATGAATGCATGTAATTTATTGATTAAATGTAATGTGCAAAAGTATTTGCAGTACACATTTTACATATTCTTTGATGTTTGAAAATTGTTTTATTTGCATAATTATATACATTTATAATTTTTTGCAAGTGTGGTATACACACAGTAACAATATCAATCACAAAACATACAGGATCTTTGAACAAATTACCCCTCGTCTAGTGGTTTTGGTCCATGTGGAATTTAAAGTGATGTCACTGTTGATGTCATTGATATGACATCATAATTTAAGCAATGAAAATTATTTGCTGTTTGAAAATTGTCAAGTTGGTATTTTCATAAAATTTAACTTATAATCACTATAATTTATATAAAAAGTAATTTTTCTGAAAAACTTATAAAATATTATGATTGTTTATCAATTAAGGTACCAATTAATACTTTGCATCAAGATATTCCTTGAAATTTACCAAGTTGATAAACCTGTGTTATCTTAAATAAAGCTATTAACCATCCAATGACCTGCTGAAACTGAAAGTGATTAATTAGCCATTGCCACCAGTATAGAGCCAGGCCAGCCTGACTATTTTAACTGGGCTCTATAACCGTTGACAGCTCAACTTTTTAGTTCGAAAAAATTTTTACGAAAAGGCAGAGATATCATCATTACTCTTTAGTTAACATTTTTGGATAAGTTTTCATTTATAGTCATGACCTTCGGTACTTCAAACGTTATCACATTGAAAACCTATTTAGAAGGCTCCACCTTGATGAGTTCACATTGTTACAAGCGGCTGCCGCCTCTCAGAGAGCTCTTGTTGTTTTTTTTTTAAATTCAAATCCCTCAATCTATGTATCTTTGTAAATTTATATTTTTTTTTAAAAAAAAATTGTGTTCCAGCATTGACCAGATTGCTAGAGAGACACAAGACAGCTGTGATTTCTGTAAATATAAAGACTCCACTGCCCAGGATGTGTTTGGCCGTATTGACAATAAATATTCTTACAGTGCCTCGAACACGTTTAAGCTTGACCGATGGCATGCACTGTTTATGTTAAAATCCCATCATCCACATAACTGGACACAAGAACAATTCTTAGATCTAATGCTTACCAGTCAGCAATGGTAATTATTGTTTTATTTTATTTTTTTGTTCATAATGCTATGAATGGCTAATTTTGTAATTGTCTATATTAAAAAAAATGCTTGTTTTTGTTGTGTTAATGCTAAATAATGCTAAATTATTGCTGGCAATACATAGCTAAAATAATGTTTCTTTATGGTATAAGTACATACATGTACTTTACAGTTCTTTATGCTTAAGATTAGCTTAAATGCAAGGATTGAAGTAGCTAATTTTTAGCTTTAAGTAGCTGATTTATAGAATATATGGTTATCTAATAGTTTGTAGCAGGCTTTAATAGTTGTATATATATAATTAATTGCAGGCTGTCAACCAATTCCTATATTCCTATAAAACTCCTATATTTTGGGTCTGAATCCTATATTTTAAAAAACCTCCTATTTTTCCTATATTCTCCTATATTTTGAATATTTTTCCTATATTTTTTTAAAAGTATATTGCCGAGGAATTCAAAGAGATTTAAATTTTGGTACTGCTTTTGGCCTTTTGTATTTTACAGGTAAGAGAATGTGAATGCCTGCATCAGCATCACATTGCTATGCTCAAGGCTGCTCACTTCAGTGCTCTACATAGCCATCTGCATGGTCACCATGAAAAGCAGTGCATCAGTTTGTCACATTTATTTCAGGTGACCATTCAGATGATGGTCATGCATTGCTGTAACTTTCTGCTGATGCTGTGGTTTAAAGCTAATGCAGGCTGTCCAGCATCCCTAAAATTCCTAAAAAAGTGAAAAATTCGAAGGGAATTCCTAAAAATGCCCTATTTTTTTCACTGAAATTCCTAATTATTTCTATCTTTTGTACTAAATATACTTATAACTTGTAACCCTATAAACATAACTCAAAGTCGACCATGTTTTGAACATTGTCAAAAATGATTTGGCCATGATTTGCCAACTCAAAATTGATGACATTGAAATGGTTTCGTTTAAACTAAAAGTTACTTTGACTATGTCAGTAACATTGCTATTTCATAATCAAAGCAGTTGTTGATAATCATGTTGACAGTTAACAGCAAAAACACTACCATATCATTGTCCTGAAACTTAAATCATAACCATAAGAGTCCACTTATTCTGGAATATTTTGACACTGCTTTGCCAACGCCAGATATCTTGAATTTTATGTTTGTTCATTTTATCCAAATTTCTGAAGTGGTCCATTTGAATCATATCATATTTAAAAATGATCATTATGAAGCTGTTGTAACAAAATCTTAATTAAAACATGTATAAATAGTTGTCAAAAATTAATGCACAATTTGTTTACTCACAACTCTTTTATTTAAATCTGCATAATATCAAAACAACATTGTAAAGTACTGCATGGTTTAACATAGACTTTGAAAAATTAATTCTTTCCCTCATACTTATTTATTCTTTTCGTATCTTTGTAGGAGAAATTGCTTATTTTGCCACAAAGTTATCAATTTCATTCAGTTCTTGTTCTTTCATTCATATGGTGCAATTTAGGAAAGGCAGACTCATATAATTAATCACACTCAAAATAATTTGGCAGTTCAGTAATATAAAGCTTATTTCCAATTACAATGTACACACATTTTGCAATTATGTGATCTAGATAAAGTGCAATTGAATGGTCTGTGTGATGAACTTTTTTGATGTGCAATTCTTTGTGTTGAATATAGATGTTTCCCATTTTATTTCAAATGACTGTACTAAGGCAAATGCCTTTTTACTTTTAACCTACTTCTACAAAAAATTTCATTTGTCCATAATTATGATTCAAAAGCTGCATTGTGCAAGAATTTCACTGTATAAGAATTCCTTTTAGACACTTGTGGTTATAACATTCCCAAAACATAGGTAGAACATGTTCTTTTTGACATGTTCAGCCATTTTAAAAAAAATGGTTTGAGCATGATTTGACTATGACCATTTCTGCAGGGGAGGCAGTTAACCAGTGAGTCCACACTGGTAGCACCTTTGCTCTATTACTAAACTAGAGCATTATTTGTGAGTTACTTTTGTGTCAAATATGCAAACGTTAGCCCACATCGTGTTCTTATGGGACCTTAGTTTATTTAGTCATAAAATTGCAAATTTTAGCCCTAAAATTTCTATTATGTACCCTAAAATTCCTAATTTTAGCCCTAAAATTTCTGAAATATTACTGTAAAAATTCGCCCTAATTTTATGTTGGAAGGTGCTGGACAGCCTGCTAATGGTTTCCTTCACTTATATGGTAGACATTTTATTGTAGAAACAGCATGTGGAAAAGTAAGAATAATTTAAATTTATACAAGCATTGGTAAGTTAAACAATTTAAGTTGAAAACTCCTATTTTTTTGCCTTAAAATGGTCCAAAAACTCCTATATTTCCTGCTAAAATATTCCTATATTCCTCCTATATTTTGGATAAGACCTGGTTGACAGCCTGTAATTGTTAATTAATGATGCAGTTAGTCATGAACTAACAAAAAAATACAACTTTTAAATATGTTCAGTGTGAATAATTGATAAATTGGGTTTTCATGCCTTTAGTTGCTGATTTACTGGTTTATTATATGAAATTGTGTCAAACAATGTATAAACTAAAGATAAAAGTGATTCATATAAGAAAGAAAAAAAATAACGCCAGAAAAACCTACCTGACTGCTGGAACAGATTTTTTCCTATCTATATTATACATCTTAATCTATCACTGATACCGCTATTACAATAAATTGAGCTCTATGACTAAGATACACTATAATTGCATGGAAATTTCAGGTTTGACAAAGTGTATAAAATAGACAGTTCCTATAAATACCCATCATTGATATGGGACCTTCTACCTCATGCAGGGGCTAGTCAAGTTCATCCTCATATTCATGGTTTCCTTGATAAAGATGCATACCAAGGTCAGTATTCTAAGATGATGACTATTTTATAGTTTTAAAGCGGCCTTCAGCATTTATTTTTCGTTGAAAAATCAGTTCTGTGTTGTTTCAAACTAAGTATTTTAGTAATAATACCTAGGAAAAGTGCATCATATCACTGTTAAGCCTTCTTCAAAACACACCTCAAGAGTTATTTAAAGCACGCAGTGATGTTCATTTCTAAAAATAGAAGATTGGTAAACGAATAGTCTGCTTTACTTTACATATAGAGAGAGCACAGGGTAGATTAGAGGTATGAGTTTCCGCACTGTTTGTTTAATTTATTGAGGACAAATTTAATTTTACACCTTAATTCTTTTGATTTGACAATTATATGAAACGATCTGTCTAAAAATAACATAGTTAACCTTTAAAAAAGCTGAAGGCCTCTTTAACTCTTTTAAACAGAGCTTACAAAATAAATATTTGTTAATTTTCTATTGTAATGTGGTTTTATAATTTTATTTTGAATGCTTTAAGTGGTAAATCATTTGATTTAATAGGACTATATTTAGGTTATCTCTCTGAACATTGTAGAAAATTTCACTGTACCATTTAGGTGATTTCACTGTACCATTTAGGTGATATCACTGTACCATTCAGGTGATTTCACTGTACTTTTTTGATGATTTCAATGTACCATTTAGATGATTTCACTGTACCATTTATGTAATTTTACTGTACCATTTAGGTGATTTCACTGTACTTTTTGGATGATTTCAATGTATCATTTAGGTGATTTCACTGTACCATATATGTTATTTTACTGTACCATTAAGGTGATTTCACTGTACTTTTTGGATGATTTCAATGTACCATTTAGTTGATTTCACTGTACCATATATGTAATTTCACTGTACCATTTAGGTGATTTCACTGTTCCATTTAGGTGATTACACTGTACCATTTAGGTGATTTCACTGTACTTTTTGGATGATTTCAATGTACCATTTAGGTGATTTCACTGTACCATTTTGATAACTTCACCGTACCATTTAGGTGATTTCACTGTAATCTTTAAAAATAATTTTGATGTTTTCACTGCAACATTTTTGGTGATTTCTGTTAACCATTTTGTTGATTTTAATGTAGTACTTGTAAATAAAATTTTCTTGTTATTTAAGGTGCAATGGAGTTATGGAAGAAGGCTGCATTAGATTACAATACTGAAGTTCCAGATCATAATTACTTCACAGATATCATAGAGATGCATTCTATATTAGGTCTTACTGTAAACTATGGCAAAGCTGTTGCCTTCGCTAACTTGGTAAGTGACTGTAGTTTACATTATAGATTTGTTTTTGACGGTTTATTTTATCAACTGTGGGATTATTAGTGTGTCAGTTGCGGAGAAATTGGTAATTACTGGTTAGTTATCAGTGTAAGCAAATTAGGGGAATGCACTGCAGAAATATGACTTAAAATGTGTTGAATTCGACTTAAAAACCAGAAAATCAAATTATATCTGTGTGATAAATGTTACATGATAAATGGTTACGATTCTAGGGATACCCTAGAATTGGTCACCTGGCAAGACTCAACATACCTTCAAAGCAGTATGACATTTAAAACAAACAAACAAAAATCAATGGAATATATTAATTGGGGCTTCCATTGCTAAGTGGTTATGGTCGTTGTCTTCAAACCACTTGCCTCTCACCGCTGAGATTATTTCATGTGAGAAAGCTATCCTGCTAGCTTACAGTATGTCAGCAGTTTTTCTCAGGTGCCTGTTTGTGCCGGAAATAACGCACAGAGCAGTGTAATTGTGGTGGTGGGTTCAAGTTGCCGATGAAGTTTTACATTTTCAGTTTTCATTAAATGCTAAATGTTAAAAAAGTCAGGTGGGTGTTAAGATGGATACAGTATACCTGAAATTACTTGAACATTTTTTATTTTGTCCAGTGTTTCAAACAGCAATTTTTAGCTTGACTATACGAATTATATGGAGAGCTGTCATACTCGCCCCGGCGTCCGCGTCAAGATTTCAGATTAAAGTTTTGGTGCAGTAACTATAACTTTGTCATTTCTTAAGGTATCAACTTCAAACTTCAAATATATGTTCCTTATCATCAACCACATCTTATGTGACAAGGTTCATAACTCTAGCACCAATATTTTCAGATTTATCTCCCCTTGAACTTAGAATTTTCCAAAAAAACAACTATTTTTTACTGTTACTTCTTTATTTGTTAAGGTATCAACCTCATATTTCAAATATATGTACCTTATCATCATCCCCATCTTATGTGACATGGTTCATAACTCTAGCACCAATATTTTCAGATTTATCACCCCTTGAACTTAGAATTTTCCTCAAAAAATTCTATTTTTTACTGTTACTTCTTTTTTGATAAGGGATCAACCTCATACTTCAAATATATGTACCTTATCATCATCCCCATCTTATGTGACAAGGTTCATAACTCTAGCATTAATATTTTCAGATTTATCTCCCCTTGAACTTAGAATTTTCCTCAAAAAATACTATTTCTTACTGTTCTCTTCTTTATTTGTTAAGGGATCAACCTCATACTTCAAATATATGTACCATATCATTATCCCCATCTTATGTGACAAGGTTCATAACTCTAGCACCAATATTTTCAGATTTATCTCCCTTGAACTTAGAATTTTCCTTAAAAAGTATTATTTTTTACTACAACCTTTTTAGATTTAAAGGTATCTACCTCAAACTTCAAATGCTTATTTCTTATCATCAATTACATTTTATGTGACAATGTTCAACTCTTGAAGCAATATTTGAACTGAGGATTTTCTCTAAGAAATATTATAACTTCTTTACTTTTTAAGGTATCTACTTCAACCTTCAAATATAAATTTCTTATCATTACACACATGTTGTGTGACAATGGTCATAACTCTAGTGTGACTATTTCTAGAATAATTCCCTTTGATCATGGAATTTATGTTAACAAATGTTTTTTTACTATAACTTAATACATAATTGATTTTTCTTTCATAGTTTTGTCCTCCTTACTGCGTCCAGTATTTTATTAGTCGAGCTTCGCTGTCTCCTGTGACAGCTCTTGTTTATTTTCTCCCTTCTTTTCCAGGTACCAAAGCGTGATAATGAGATTGTTATAGTCAGTGAGAAGGCCGACAGAGATTTTTACCTACTCTGGTATTATGTGATGAGAGGTAAATTTTTATATTCATTTAAAAAATTAATACTCGTGTGCATTTTTTCACCATAAGAAAGGGGAGTGGTAAATATTAATACATGATGTTAAAATGATTATTTGCTATTTTCTGAACAAAATGTTTAAACCCCTTAAAACTTTGAATTTACTGTTCCAAATTAAAAACTGGCAGTGCATTATAAGAATAGAACAGAAGTTAACCATATTACAAATGTTTATCCCTACTGTTGTCTTTTAATATTCAGACATGTATTCCTTTAATTTCAGGTTTCTTGGATGACATGGGTGAAGGTAGTTTATGTTTTAGTTCTGGCATAGCTCTTCCAAGTATGGTAAGTTGATATTTTCATTGTGATTGTTAACTCTTAATTATGCCTCTGCCATAAAATGGCCTGGGCATATAGTGTTACCCTGTTCTGTCATGCTGTCCTTCCCTCATTCCGTCATCATCAGTTTCCATTCATTATCTTGGTAATGGTTGCACACATTCAAATCAAGATATATATCATCGGAAAATGCAGGTGAAGTTTTCTGAATGGTGTTGGCCAATTTCCATTTTTAAAACAGTTTATCATCAATTTTAGGGATGTATGATGAAATGAATTTTGTGTTCTGATGGTAAACTCTTGAATGGACTTATTTTAATACCATTCTTTCAATTTTTGGGATGTACAATATGTTAAATGTTAAAGTGAATAAAACTTTATATCTGCTGCAAAAATTATTGTTTCAATTTAAAAACAAAATACTTTCAAAAAATATGAAATATATAAGAAAGTGAATTACATTGAAAGTGAATGGTTCATGTGCAAAATCATTGCTAAATGGTTAAAGCGGTTAACCGTACTTGAAATAGTAGAATAATATTTTGTTCTAGAATGTTTTATTCTGTTTAGGTACAATATTCATGTGTTAAATAAACAGGGACATTCTATGTTACAACTCTTTTCAGTATATACCAGAAGATTTTGGTACAAAATAATTTTACTATTGATAAATTTTGTATAAAAACTTTTCATTAAACCCTTTAAAATTTCCTGAATTATATTGACCAATGCCCATTTTCAAAAAATAGTCCATTATCAATTTTAAGGGTATAAAGATGAGAATTTGGAAGTACATTAGCCAACAGTATAGTTTTGCTAAAACATGGATAAGTTCATTCATAAATAAACTCATAAATCATAACTTGCTCACAAATGTTTTATGTTTTTTACCTTTGACCTTTATCAATATGGTCACTAAGTCACTTCAAGCTTTTGATATACGTGTACTACATTTCAACATTACAGTACATTATAACAAAATGCAGAATATCTATGCAACCCAAGAAAACCCAGCATAAAACTACTTTCAGTAGGTTTAAAAATCAGAAGTAAAAAAAACTAACCCCACAATTGAAAAATCGCCCATAACCTATTGAGAGTGGTTTTAATAGCCATTGCTATACAGTCTGGTACCAGACCAGGTACCTCAGCTTCTTGTAGGGTACCAGCCGATTGACAGACACCCTTTATTTATCTTGATTATGGGGAAAATTTCGTTTTAAAATGAAAAGTTAAGCAAATTATACTCTAAAAACAACAGTCTTTATCATAACTTAATAACATTTAAAAAAAACTGTTTACAAAATCTTTTAATCTGCATATTTTGTACCGTTATCACCATATTCAATCATTTATATTTGACATTTATCAGTATTTTATTATTATCACATGTTAAATACCTGACAACAGAGATTGTAATTATGATAGTCATCAGTATTGTAAAGCAGTGTAAATAGTAATATGAAACATTTATATATTACACAGCTCTCCCCTTATAACAGATATACAAATATTTTATTGAGGCATGACTGCAAAATTACAGTAACTTATGTGAAATAAAGGACTTGCAACAGTTTTGCTATCAACCCTCAAATTATGATTAAAGTATTTATGGTTGCATATTAGCCCTCAACATGTTAAATTTCATAAATGGAATTGTCCATCTTCCATTTTTGGAAGTGTCCATTAGCAACTTTGGCGATGTCAAGGTTAGTCAGCCAACAGTAATGAGCCTAGTCACACAGCTGAGTTTCAGCATGTGTGTCCCTTTAAAATTACCAATGAACTGTTCCAGATTAAATGCTGGGCAAGTCTATTGTACAAATAAAGGAATGTCAGGATTGAGTACTGTACTAAACAAATGATTATGACAACAACCAGAAAACACACTGTTGCAAAAGATGTGTATGAATTTAAGTTGAAATTCTAGATTTTTTTAAGAAAAATTTTTTCAACATTTTTCAGTTAAACTCGCCAATGTACTACATGTATTTATGAAAAAGCATACAACAAAGCATAAAAAAGTTACATTAAATACTGAGATATTGTCTTGTAACCGTATCGTTATAAGAGATATATATAGTTATAAGCGTTATTGTTTTAAGTGGTGTTTGTATATATTAAAATGATGATTTTTTGATGATATTTGTAGACTGGTGTGACTGGTAGTAATTCACTTCCTGCTTATGTACGTATACTTACACGAGGGCCAGTAGCTGATATACGTGCTGACGTCAGCTCCTTAGAATTATTTGCGGTAAGTTTAACATTTTTTAATGTTATATAATACACTTAAAATTTGTGACTACAAATCATGAGTTGTATGAAATATGGGTCATGTTTTTATCTCTTTTGTATCTTGCATGTACCTCTGTGTTAATTCGATTGGATTTTAAGTGCCAATATCATATATTTTGTTCATTGGCTTTGTTAAATAGATAAAATGATGGGTGAAATTCAAAGTGACAAAGGTTTTCTGTTTTATAATTGTCCATGTAAAGAACTCTTCAGTGATAAATTGGTGGAAAAACAAATGTGCTAACAACTGAAAGCACAGTCTGTAAAGTTTCAGAAATACATAAATTTTGGAAGCCATGGGTTCAATCCTGTATTTTTTTTTGCTTTATACCCTATTATTTTAAAAATGTAAATGAAATAATAGTTAATATTGTTGCTTGGATATAGAATTAAAGCATTATTTCATATTTTAAAAATCCTTTCTAAGTAGGCTAGTGTAGAATTTAATGCATATTTTGATGGTTGTTGCTGAACATATTCTGCCATTGATCAGTTTTGAAATTTCAATGAGCAATGCAACCTTTGCAGAACAATCATCATTCTGTAGATCCATAACCTTTCAAAAAATCATTTCTTCCTTCCAAAGTGACAATTCACATGAAATTTCACCTCCCTAGAGCAATAACAAAAATATTTGTTTCACAGATGCTGTTGCTTTGCAGAGGGGGTACTGTACATGTACTGTTTATTGTTTTATTTCAGGCATCCAATGCGAACACTGACCCGTATAGGGTTATAAAAGTTATGCAAAGATCAGTGGAAAACCGAGGTGCTAGATCAAGATAGTGTTATTATTATAGTGAAAATTTGTCAAATTTCATACGGAAAAACTTGTCAACTGTTATAGTGAAAAATACTGTCAACTGTGATTTAACTATGGCCAATGAGATTTAGTGTAGAACAATGTACGAAGTATGTTTCTTGTGTAATTGACGCGATTGTTTCCAAAGATTTTAGCTGACCTCAGCCTTTCATTCATATCATGTCTTCATTCTTATAGAATAATTACTCATATTTATTTGCTATTCCGTGCCATTCTAGTCAGTGATATTTTGAACTTTCTTTTTGCATAAAATTAGGGTTGAGTTTCAGCCTTTTCCTAATTGACAGTATTGTTTGAATTTCCCAATTTTAACCTGATTATTACCCAAAAATTCCTAAAGATTTTTCCTAGTATGCTCATGTGTGGTTTTATATGAAAGTGTGTATCATCATATGAAAAAAAGTGTGTGTTTTAAAAAGTTGTTAAATTTTTCTTGTATCTTTTATCATGAAAAAATATGTATTGTTTGTTGCAAAAAAATGAAAAGAACAAAAATCACTGATTCTAGTGTAAGATTTTAGTTCAAGAACATGTGATAATCATTTGTATGCTGTGCTTATTTTGTTTTAACCCTTAACCTGCCGAATTTCTTAAATGGACTCATCCAGCTTCCAATATTTGGAATAGTCCATTATCAGTTTTGGTGATGTCAGGATTGAAATATGAAAATAGTCAACAATATAGAGCCATGTCAGAATGCTAATCAATTTTGAAGATATCAAGATAAATAATATGCGATTGGTCAGTCAACAGTGAAGAACCTTGTCAGACTACACAGAAGTGCTGGCCGACTTGGCTTTATACTGCTTGCAAAGGCTTATTAGTCCCCTACCGGTTTAACCGGAGGGGACTTTAGGTTTACCCTCCGTCTGTCTGTCTGTCCATCTGTCTGTCTGTCAGTCCGTCCGTTCACAAAACTGGATCCCACGATAACGCAAAAAGTACTGAAAATATTTTTATGAAACTTGATATATGGATAGATGGCAGTATGAAGATTATGCAAGTCTTTTTCTTTTCTTCCTATGTTGAAAATTCTGGTTGCTATGGCAACAAATAGTCTGAAAATATGGCAAATTTAACACATAAACTGGATCCAGTGATAACTCAAAAAGTACTAAAAATATTTTTATGAAACTTGAAATATGGGTAGATGGCAGTCTGGAGATTATGCACATCTTTTATTTTCTTCCTATGTTAAAAATTCTGGTTGCTATGGCAACAAATAGCCTGAATTTCAAGATTTCTGATTTAAATTTTTCAGCTTTTTCACTAAAAGTTCTTTATTATTATGCCCCCGCCATGTAATGGCTGGGGCATATAGTGTTACCCTGTTCCGTCCTTCCGTCATTCCGTCCTTCCGTCCTTCCGTCATTCTGTCATTCCGTCATCATCAATTTCCGTTCATTATCTTAGTAACGGTTGCACACATTCAACTCAAATTTGACATATGGATATGTCGTGAGAAAATACAGGTCAAGTTCGAATTTGGTCATGGTTCGATGATTTTTGGCAGAGTTATGCCCCTTTTACTTTATAATAATATGAAATTTTCAGTTTCCGTTCATTATCTCGCCAATGGTACAACACATTCAACTCAAACTTGACATATGGATATGTCATGAGAAAATACAGGTCAAGTTCGAATTTGGTCATGGTTCGATGATTTTTGGCAGAGTTATGCCCCTTTTACTTTGAAAATAATATTGAAATTTTCAGTTTCCGTTCATTATCTCCCAACAGTACAACACATTCAACTCAAATTTGACATATGGATATATCGTGAGAAAATACAGGTTCAAGTTCGAATTTGGTCATGGTTCAATGATTTTTTGTCAGAGTTATGCCCCTTTCACTTTGAAAAATAATATGAAATTTCAGTTTCCGGTCATTATCTCCCCAATGGTACAACACTTTTAACTCAAACTTGACATATGGATACGTCACAGGAATGCGCAGGTCAAGTTCAAATTTGGTCATGGTTCAATGATTTTTGGCAGAGTTATGCCCCTTTCACTTTGAAAATAATATGAAATTTTCAGTTTCTGTTTATTATCTCCCCAACGGTACAAACACATTCAACTCAAATTTGACATATATGGATATATTTTTGAAATGTCCAGGCCAAGTTGGAATTTGGTCATGGTTCAATGATTTTTGGCAGAGTAATGCCCCTTTTACTTT
This sequence comes from Ruditapes philippinarum, assembly GCF_026571515.1. NCBI lineage: Eukaryota > Metazoa > Mollusca > Bivalvia > Venerida > Veneridae > Ruditapes > Ruditapes philippinarum. Next base: position 4,853 of record NW_026861846.1, on the reverse strand, counting down.
GAAAATAATATGAAATTTACAGTTTCTGTTCATTATCTACACAACTACTCAAATTTGACATATGGATATGTCAAAGGAATGGGCAGGTCAAGTTTGAATTTGGTCATGGTTCGATGACTTTTTGGCAGAGTTATGTCCCTTTCACTTTGAAAATAATATAGATACATCTTAGGAATAAGCAGTTTAAGTTTGAATTTGGTCGTGGTTCAATGATTTTGGACAAACTTATCTTTCTTGAATGTTGGAAAAATTTTGAACTTTCAGTTTCAGCACTGAAATGAATGTAGCCATTATTTTGGCTACAAATATGAAATATGCTATTTTCAAAAGGTTTAGACAGAATAATTTCAGTGCCTTGAACATTGTATGAAAATGGTTTGTGTTAACATTGAAAAGTTTTAAGGGCTTTGAACTTAAAATGAAAAAAATAATTTGTGCAAACAAATTTGGAACTAAATATTATAACATCTGAAATTTTGGCTGCATGCGGGGGCATCCGTGGCATGATGACACATTTCTAGTTTCTTAAGGTGTTTACTTCAAACATTAAATATAAGTTTCTGGTCATCAACCACATCATATGTGACAAGGTTTACAACTCTAGCACAAAAATTTTCAGTATTACCTCCCTTGAACTTAGAATTTTTATGAAAAAAAATGTTGTCATTTTTAAATAACTTCTTTATTTCCTAATGTATCTACTTCAAACTTCATATATATGTTTCTTATTATCACTCAACATTTTTGAGGAGGTTAAATACTCTAGCAAGACTATTTCCAGGATTATGTCCCCCTTGAACTTACATTTTTTTCGAGAAATTGGTATTTTTCACTCCAACTTCTTTATTCCTTAAAGGATTTACTTAAAAATCCCACATTGTAATAATATGGCAAGGTTGTATTTCCTTACTAGGCAGGGAAACTTAACACATTACTGTGATATAGACAAACTTAGAACTCAAAAGATTTATGTTCATTCATGCCATTCATTCACTGGTAAAATTGAATGGCCAATGGCCCATCAGAATGTTGCTTGGGTTCTAACCAGTAGGGGACTTACGGATTGCTTGCAATACTATGATAATTGCTTGTTTCATTTTGGTTCTGGCAGGTTAAGGGTTTATATAAGACTAATTTTTATGTATTAACTTGTCTATTAAGCTTAATAATTGTTTTTGTTCCTTTTTCCTGTTTTTGTATTGTCTGATTTATTGAAGTTTGTCAGTTAAGTAATGAAAACCTCTAGCATGACCACCTCTCCGAGTGATTGTCCAGAAATCTGTGATCTTACTTGAAACATCCTTAAAATATGTGACAGCTACATAATAATTGAAAATCACAGACTCTGTCTGACTGTGCTTGTTCGTTACGGACAATAAAAATTCTAACATCACCTACGTCTCTTAGAAATGACTTTTTATGCAGTACGCAATTTTCAATTCTGATTTTAGAATCAGTGATCCTGAAGGACCAGAAAAAATACAATGGTAAAGAGATTAGGTACTTAGTTACTTTTTAATATTGCCACATACTGGTAGCATTTGACTCTTGCTTTAGTGAGTTTTGCCAAGATTCCAGTTTGGAACAGTCCATTTTAAGATTAAGGGAAGTCAGTATCAAAATACGAAAAATTGGGTTTGTAACATTGTAGAGCCTTGTCAGGCTGCACGGAAGTACAGGCTGCCCTGGCTCTATACTGGTGGCAAAGGCTGATCATTTGTGGTTCCAGAAGGTAATTGGTTCACAAATACAAATAATCATGCTTGTAACTGGTAGTGATTGATATAAAGATCTCATAATTCGGAGGAGATATCAGTATTATACTAGTCCACAGCTTGATGTGGAGTTACTTAATGCATAACTTATACGGCTTTATTGAACTTAGGGGTGTCAAGTTTATCCATTTAAATGGGTTTGGTCAGTTTTTTATCAAAGACCAATTAGAAAATTAAATAATCGGAAACAGATTTTAGTATATGACCAATAGCTGAAGCACCTTTAGATTAGGTTTTAACATTACTTTTGTTTCTTTATGACAAGATATAACATTTTGTTGAATTTCAAATGTATTTTTTCCGATTGCATGCTATCTTATCGTTTATTGTACAGAAAAATCCTAAATGACAACAGTTTCTCCATAATCAGATATGTTTTGTAATTGTTGTCTAGTATAACAAAATACAAACAAAATGTGCTGTCTTATAACAAAAAACAATTACAATCTAAGAATAATTTTGGTAATTGGTTGTGTAAACACGGATATTAAGTTGCCGTTTAAATAGTTAGCTTTTAAGCTCACCTGAGCATATGCTCAGGGTGAGCTATTAGGGTCACTCTTCGTTCGTAATTGGTTGTGTAAACACGGATATTAAGTTGCCGTTTAAATAGTTAGCTTTTTAGCTCACCTGAGCATATGCTCAGGGTGAGCTATTAGGGTCACTCTTCGTCCGTCGTCCGTCATACATCGTCCGTTGTCCGTTCACACTTTTCAAACGACATCTCCTCTGAAACCATAAGGCAGATCATATTGAAACTTCACAGGGATAGTCCTTGTGTGGTGCCTTAACATAGTTGTTCAAAGAATTCCATTCCATGCAGAACTCTGGTTGCCATGGCAACCAAAAGAAAAAACTTTAAACATCTTCTTCTAGAAAACCCAAAGAGCTAGAGCTTAGATATTTGGCATGAAACATCTTCTAGTGAGTGTCTACCAAGATTGTTCAAATAAATGCCCTGGGGTCAAAATTGGCCACGCCCCAGGGGGTCATTGATTTTCCCTATATGCATATAGTATAAACTTAAAAAAATCTTCTTTTAAAGAACCCAAAGAGCTAGACCTAAGATATTAAGCATGAAACATCTTCTAATAGGTGTCTACCAAGATTGTTCAAATAAAAGCCCTGGGGTCAAAATTGGCCCCGCCCAGGGGGTCATCGATTTTTCCTATATGCATATAGTAAAAACTTTAAAAAATCTTCTTTAAAAGAACCCAAAGAGCTAGACCTAAGATATTAAGCATGGAACATCTTCTAATAAGTGTGTACCAAGATTGTTCAAATAAAAGCCCTGGGGTCAAAATTGGCCCCGCCTCAGGGGGTCATTGATTTTCCTTATATGCATATAGTCAAAACTGAAAAAAATCTTCTTCTAAAAAACCCAAAGAGCTAGAGCTTAGATATTTGGCATGAAACATGTTCTAATGGATGTATACCAAGTTTATTCAAATAAAAGCCCTGGGGTCAAAATTGGCCCAGCCCCAGGGGGTCATTGATTTTCCCTATATGCATATAGTAAAAACTTAAAAAAGTCTTCTCTTAAAGAACCCAAAGAGCTAGAGCTAAGATATTAAGCATGAAACATCTTCTTATCAGTGTCTACCAAGTTTGTTCAAATAAAAGCCCTGGGGTCAAAATTGGCCCCGCCCCAGGGGGTCATTGATTTTCCCTATATACATAGAGTAAAAAGTTCAAAATCTTCTATTAAAGAACCCAAAGAGCTAGAGCTAAGATATTTATTATGAAACATGTTCTAATGGATGTTTACCAAGTTTGTTCAAATAAAAGCCCTTGGGTCAAAATTGGCCCCTCCCTCGGGGTCATTGATTTTCCCTTTATTGCATATAGTAATTAAATACTTAAAAATCTTCTTTTAAAGAACCCAAAGAGCTAGAGCTAAGATATTTAGCATGAAACATGTTCTAATGGGTGTCTACCAAGTTTATTAAAATAAAAGCCCTTGGGTTAAAATTGGCCCTGCCAGGGGGGGGGGGGGGGGGGGGGGGCAAAAGTCATTGTTATTCATTATTTGTGTATAGTAAAAACTTAACATCATGAAATATCTTCTAATGGGTGTCTTCCAAGTTTGTTCAAATAAAAGCCCTTTGGTTTAAACTGGCCCGGCCCTGGGGGCCTATGTTCAGGTGAGCGACCCCAGGGCCATCATGGCCCTCTTGTTATTGATTGTGACACCCCTTAAATTTGACTATATGTAATTGATAAGAGTGTTTGTATCTTAATCCAAAAAAAATAATCTTGCCATGTACCTGAAATGGAAGACTGATGTTTGTAAATTTCTGAGAAAGCAAATGGCACATGCGCAGAATCATTGTTAAATGAACTAAAAATGACTGTGAAATATTTTGTAAGGGAATATTTTGTATGGTTTTCTTATACTTTTGATGCGAGTTCAATGAATATTTCATTTGGTCTCATATATTTGATGTATGTTTAATGAACATTAAATATAACTTTAAAACCTTTAATATTTATTTTGAAGTCTGTTGTGTGTGTGTACACTTTTTGAACATATTATTATTGCATATTTTAATTAAATAATCATCTCAAGTATTTGTTATCATATCATCACCATACCTTTATTATAAATGCTAAATTTTGTTGACTATGCTCACCTGAGCTTTAAGGGTTGATAGTTAAAGGCACATTATGCCTCTGAAACAAATATTTTTTTTATAAAGGGCAAATATGAAAATTATAATGTTAAAATGATGATTTTAAGGCATGTTACATAATTATCACCTGAAGAAAGAAGTGCCAGATATAAATGATTTTTGTCGTTAAAGTAACAAAATGTAAACAAAGTATTATTTTGACCTCCATTAATATTTACAAAATTTACATAACTTAATTAATTGCTAAAAGGCAACAGAAGCAAAAGATGATTCAAGTAGTTAGCTAATGAGTAACTTTTGGAAACTACTGGTATAACAGGACAATAACAAGGGTGCCATAGTCACAAAATACGCCCGTTTACGAAAAAGCTTTAGATGGAGAACGGGGCATTATGGATAAGTGTTATCAAGCAAGCAAGTTTTTATTCTTGGCACTGTGTTTTTT
>NW_026861845.1:0-45206 GCF_026571515.1 Ruditapes philippinarum | reverse complement strand
TAATTATTTACATTACGATAAAGAGCAATGAAAATTCATTAGGGCGCACATATTGAATGAATGTTTGAGATACAAACACAATAAGAATTAAAAGCCTCAAAATGTATTTATAATTAGATGGCTAATACTATTGCAGACGTGGTTAATGCTACACACACCCTTGATTTACTAACTGAACTAACTAATAACATTCTCAGTACTCTCTGATTCGAGAGTGTCTGTCTTCTCCTACACAATCGAACTAAAATAAATTCTGTATAAACAAATTAATGTCACTTCAAGTAATCAACTATAGTACACTTGTACTTTTACAAATAGATAACATCTGCTCCAGTAATAAATAAGTGCACATCTAACCTTTAAAAAGTCTTTATTATGTCAGAATTAACACGATTTAAGTTCACCTTAAGAATCAATCAGTTTAGATCAAGAATAGATATATTATTTTCTTCAACATGATATATTTGAAGAATGATAGCAGTACAAGTTAAAGTGAAATATCTTTAGACATACTTTAGTTTCAGAATATAAAACAGATATAAACACAAATCACAAACAGATACCAATACTTAATAAATATCTCTTTTTTTATTTAAATACAATTTGGTCTTATACATACATACATATATATATATAAATATATATATATATATATATATATATATATATATATATATATATATATATATATATATATATATATATATATATATATATATATATATATATATATATATATATATATATATATATATTGAAATGATTAATCTTAAAATATGATTTGTTTCTTTCATCGCTTTAAGTAATGACAATTTAAATATTAAGGTTTTAATGGAACATAAATCCATAACAAGTGTCATCTTTGTCATCTCTTATGTCAGGTTAATGTAGACCATTTCTGTTCAATATGAAATAATAAGATTAATGAATGATATATTGCCGGTACAAATACATTGTCTCACATATTTCGGTCAGGTCTTAGACTTTGTTTAAAGTGTCATTTTTTTTCCAGATCAAACAGGAAATCGTCGGCTTGGTGCGAAAATGTTGTAACTCTTTCTTTATGTCATATGAGTAATAGCCGTGTTGCACAAAGCCCCCGATGTATGGTTTATGTTGTATAAATTTCAATATATTTATTATGGCATCCATCCAACAAAGTTTATTAATGAAACAATGGATTTCAGATGAAATATTGCATAAGCAATAACTGTGTCATTCAAAGTCTTCTCAGACTACATCCAGCTTTCTTTGAATAGTAGCGAATAAAGCGTCTTTTTAGTTATTTAAAAAATCAATTTGTGTAGAGTATCGATATATTTTCTCATTCAGAGAAATTGTCGGCCAGACATTGGCAAACTAAAAATACTCAACAACAAGAAATCAAAACTGTACCATTTTAAAAGTTTACATTTTAAGCAAATTCACAGATTCTTATACATGTCAAATCTAGCGAGAGATTTAGACAAGTAAAATCAAAAGCTTTAACGTTACTTTAAGCTTAAACAGGGTTTAGTGCGTTGAAAATCTTGTATTTATTTATTCAATAATTTATTCGTGTATCCTTTTTGCAGTTTTTGTAAATATGTTGATATTTTTTTATTAATTCATGATAGCTTTTATTCCTTTGATTTTTTGTTTTCAAACGTATTGTTACTTAAAACATTTTATTCAAAAACCATAAATATTTTAAAATTGAACACTATAAACTTTTGAAAATCTTACTAAAAAAATTTGAATAACTTAACATTGAACACTTTTGACTTTTGAAAATCTTACTAAATATATTCACATAGCTTAATTTATTCATTCTTATTATCAATATTGTATTATTATTATTATGCTTGTCTACATTTTTTATGTTTTAATATCTCATTCGATTTATTTATATTTACAAATAAAGCGTGTATTTAAATTAGTTCCTGGAAAAATACTTTAAACTGAAGATATCACACATCGTCCTTCAAATAATTCAAAGTAACATAATTTTGACTAACCTCAATCTGGCCGAACCCTTTTGTATGTATACTTAATTGTGAAATTGTATATTGTGTGTATACTTATACAATAAAATATCAACTTAACTTAGCCAATTCACAGCAATAAAAACTTTTACAGATATGCTGGAGTTCATCTATTGTACTAAATAATAATGACCACACTCCTTCTCATAATTCAACATCGTTATTAAGCGCTAAATGAAAAACAAATGCAACACAGCGTCTTGATTGGGGAAAAGAGAAAATTCGGTTATATGAGGAAGAGTTACGCCGAGTAAAATATTGAACTTTAGTTGCGTTTTGTTAGGGTCTAGGACAAAAATGGTGCTACTTTGTCCAGATTGGATCCGGTAATGACAGGACATTATAACGAAATCAATATTTTTGAAATATTTTCGAGTAATGTTTGAGTAATTTTCACTCTTAACTTTAAATTAGTAGAGTGCCCTTAATCTAACAAATATATAAAATAAAGCTTCATTATCGACATAGTTGCTGGATATAATGTTTAAACATGAGAACATTCACGCTTATTGAGATGTGAATTAATAAACAACACTCTTGAATTTATTTTTACAGTAATTGTCAACACACACGTGTGTTGCTCTTTTTTCTTTATCTTTTCTAGAAGATATACTTTTATAATCCAGACAGTATCGCAAAGAACAACATACATTTTGCTTCTTTAATAAATTGTTTATACTTCTCCAATTAGTGAAATGGCACTGAACTCCAATGCATGGTTACACGTACTTTAAGAAGTGTTTGCTTTGACCTGAGACTGGTGTTTATTTGTCTGAAAGGCTTTTTTGTAAATTGTAGCTCGGTACTCTATTATATGACACGCTTGATTAGATAGCCCTTTTAACGTTCTAAAACTACTAAAACTCTTTACAAACGAGTTAAATTCAAAATGAATTTACGTTACAGAACCTACACCGTGTTAGTGTGCCGTAACACCAAACACACCAGACTGAAATATTATAAATCAAAAGAATCTTGTCCAAAATATGTTTCATTGTGAATGAATAATCGTTAAGAAAAATGAGCATTGAAGTCACTATTTTTTTACTTAAATATTACGTTGTGTTTATGTGAAATGTTGCTGACTAATATATCTTCTAAGTTTAATTGTCTTAAAGTTTAATAAAACTCCCGATTAAGATGATATCATTTTAAATCATTATTATATCTTTTACCTAGTTTTCATCAATACAAAATTATGAAGTATAATAGAACTTTCAAACCTGTGTTTGCTTTGATAATTTAAAAATGAATACTATTAGACAATATATAATTATAAATGCAGTGTAGCTAATTCAATTATTTGATCACTTGTCCAAACATTAAATAGGAATTTCTAAATATTGAATTTCACAAGCTATAAGCGTTTGTGATAATATCTGAACAAGTCTTCATGAATTCACCGTTAATCAATAGAATATTCCATTGAACTGATTAGAATAATCGTAAAATAACGTTGAAGCAAAATCATTGAAAAACAAGTTCGAGCACAGTTCAAACAACTGGAACATTTATTTCAATCAAATATATTAACCTAAAATAACATTACATCAGCTGATTTCTATAACATTGTCAGTAATGACCTAAATCTATAAGAATAGTCATTTAATCTAAAACTTGACAAGGTGAATATTTAGCGAGAATGATCTTTAACAAAGATATTTCCGATTTTGTGATTTACTTATTTTCTTGAGAATAAAATAACTCACGAGAGAGACCGAGCTACAATTATTACCATTACACAATTATACTGGTACTATTAAAAAATTTCCCTTATTTCGAAACTGCGAAAAACAGAAAAAGTGCGTTCCTAAAACGATAATTGCAACAATTTATATTATTATGTTTACTTAATTCTGCAGCCAATTGAATAGTTTATTTGATGTCCGTTTTGTTCGTGGAATAAAATTATTTGTTTTTGTTTTATAGTTGAACTGACAGCAAAAGCTAATTAAACATCATATGTTTATATTACAGACTACGTTAAGTGAAGTATATTATAAAAAATGGAAATGCTAAATTAGTAGCGCTTGTATAATTTTTAACCCAATCTAAACTGAGTTACAAATAGCTTCTTTGATTTCATTCATTTGTCAAACAAGATCTTGTTCAAATATACAAGTCATCTGTTTGACAGGTGTTTGGGTGTAATATCAAGATGCTTATCCATGTAAGTAAAGCATCGATTGCACTTGCTGGAAACCAGAAATTAAAATAATGGTTTATAATACTGTATAACTAAATTCATGTTTTAATGATGGACAAGCGAAGGTAATTTATATCGTACGGTTGACAGATGTTCAGTTTATAATACCTACAAATATGTAATGTAAAGCCTGCTAAAATGCATATTTCATGCAATTGTATGTCATGTTACAAATAGACAACCATCAGTTAATTTGTTGATGAAAAGTAGTGCTATATAATACAAAAGGGCCATGATGGCCCTGAGTCGCTCACCAGAACAGCTGCTTTTCAGTGTTGGAAATTATTTTTCAAAAGAAGTTGCTCAAAGGCAAGTCAAGCTCTTTTGGCAAGTTCAGCTAAACTTTAACTTGCCCCTCTAGTAATATACTTTCACAACACTGATTGTTTTAGCTTTTTTTCTTCATAATAAGCAATAGGGCCACTAAGATGGCCCTAGATCTAGATCACTCATCTTACCCATCATTTCATTATTCACTATATAAATTGAAATATTTTGCCCTAATATTTTGGAAAGGCTTTGTTAAAAATATGTATGTTGCAAGACTTAGCATGTTCCTTTGAGACTATGTAGAATAAATGAAGAATAAATGCAGAATAAATGACCACAAGAGCAGGATTAATTTTCACTGGACAATTTTTGTATAACTTTTTTGAATGAAAAAAAAAATGTCACATACAAATTATGTAAGGTGAAGATGTTTGAAGTTTAAAATTTAGGACAACAATTTTTTTATACATTCTGTATGGTAACATAACTGTACCTAAAAAAAACAATAGGTCAAACATTGTAAAAAATATGAAAAGAAGGCAAGTTGATATCAACATTCAATTCAGCATCAGAAATTACACCCTAGTCTAAATTTCAAGTTTGTATGTCAAAAAAAAACCACAAGAATGAAGGTCAAATTATATAAAAGATATCAAAAGTAGGTCAGTTGATATCAAAATTCATTCCGGCATCAGAATTTACAAACCTGGTCCAAAGTTAAAATCTGAGTCAAAGTACAAGAAATTAGGTCAAATGGTGTCTATAATACCTAAAGTATGTCAGCTGGTATCAAAATTGAATTCAACATAAAAAATTACTCAAATTACACCCCTGGTCCAAATTTGAAGTCTGTACATAAAAGACAAAAAAGTGGGTAAAGCGATATCAAATATATGAAAAGTAGGTCAGTTCATATCAAAATTCAATTCAGGATCAGAAATTAAACCCGTTGTCCCAATTTCCAGCAAGTACATCAAAAACCCACAAACAAGGTCAAACAATATCAAATAATAATGTCAAAAGTAGTCCGTTGATATCTTAATTCAATTCGCATCAGAAATTACATTCCTGGTCCAAATTTCAAGTCTCTGTACATCAAAAACAAGAAAGTATGTGCAATGGTTTCCAAAATATAAAAAACAACTCAACTGATGCAAAAAATTCAATTATGCACATGAAACTCAGGTTCAACAGTATGTCCCAAAATTTACTGAAATGTGCTTTCTCCAAGTTTAAATCCAATTCAACAGAAAAACGAAAAAAATCATTTTTAGCAAAATTCAATAAAAATGCAATATGATGTCCGAATTCTAGAGCTGAAATATATTTACACATCATAAACAGGTCATGACATTAGGACTTTCTCCAAGACATTGAATCTCTTTTAGAAAAATTGCATAACATATGTACACATTCCAACATGAGTTGTTTCCCTTTCATTATGGAAAGATATCGTATGCCCATCTTTGAGTCATAGAAATTTATTAAAATTTATGAAATTCTTACTGAAAATGTCTAATTTAGATAAAAGAATGAATAAACTATGTATGGGAAGCTGCATTTCCTAAAATAGGCCAAGCAAAGTTGGTCTTTTCTATATACATGTAATAAACAACAGTTTTTTTCAATGACACTATCATTTTATTTATACTGTGACCACCTATAGTGTGAAGAGTTTAAAACATAACATATCTACTTTGTGTGAAGTCAAAACACGTTTATTTTATATTTACAAAGAGACTGTTTATCCATTGTCAATATTTTTTAATATCAAATTGAGCAAAGAATACCTTTAAACTATAATTTGAAGAAATGTCATGACCTAGGGCATTTAAGCTTTAGCTTAAACAGGGTCAGTCAAATTGATATGAGCAAACTTGATAAAAGACTACCTAAGAATGCTATAGACAAAGTTTAGTGATCATCCATCAAATATTTCAGTAGAAGATGACGTTCAAAGGCTTTCTATATTTAGCTTTAGCGGCCCCTGAAAGGGGCCAATCAAATTAATATGAACAAACTTGATGAAAGACTACCTAAGAATGCTACAGACAAAGTTTGGTGATCATCCATCCATAAGTTCTATAGAAGAAGATGTCTAAAGTTTTTTTTCTATTTTTAGCCCTAGAGACCCCTAAAAGGGGCCAATAAAATTAATATGATCATCCACCAATTAGTATTGTTTCCATTTTTTAGCTTTTTAGCTTTGACGGCCCCTACAAGGGGCCAATGCAATTGATATGAGCACACCTGATAAAAGACTACCAAAGAATGCTACAGACACAATTAGGTGATCATCCATCCATTACTTCTGTTTAAGGAGACGTTTAAAGGTATTTCTATTTCAGCTTTAGCTGCCCCTTTAAGGGGCTAATCAAATAAATATGAGCAAACTTGATAAAATACTATCTAAGAACGCTACAAACAAAGTTTGGTGATTTCAGTAATGATGTTCAACGGTTTTTTCTATTTTTAGCTTTGGAGGCCCCTAGAAGGGGCCAATCACATTAATATGAGCAAACTTGATAAAAGACTACCTAAGAATGCTACAGACAAAGTTTGGTGATTTCAGTAAAAAATGATGTTCAAAGATCTTTCTATTTTTAGCTTTTGAGGCCCCTAAAAAGGGCCAATCAAACTAATATGAGCAAACGTGATAGAAGACTACCTAAGAATGCTACAGACGAAGTTTGGTGATCATCCATCAATTAGTTCTGTTGAAAAAAAGATTTACAAAAAGACTACCCAAGAATGCTACAGACAAAGTTTCGTGATCATCATTCAATTAGTTCTGTAGAAGAAGATGTCTAAAGGTTTTTCTATTTTTAGTCCTAGAGACCCCTAAAAGGGGCCAATCAAATTGATGTGAGCAAACTTGATAAAAGACTAACAAAGAATGCTACAGACAAAGTTTGGTGATCATCCATCTTTTAGTTCTGTAGTAGAAGATATTTAAATGTTTTTTTTTCTATTTTTAGCTCTGTTGACCCCTAAAAGTGGCCAATTGAAATGACATGAGCATATTTAAGTGTGACTGTCACAATGATGCTACAGACCAAATTTTAGGTAAATCTGCCAAGCAGTTTCAGAGAAGAATACGATTGTTGACGCATAACAACGGACGACGGACGCCGTAATATCCCCCTTTGATACTTTATAGCTCACCCTGAGCCTTCCGCTCTGGTTAGCTAATAAAGTAGATAAACGGGCAATAAATTCATCTTAACATACCATGAACGGTAAAACATGCACCCAGCTAAAGTAATATGTAACGGACTATAAATATAAATTTCATCTTATAGGTTTGTGTTCTTACTTACCTATGTTAATGTCAGTGACCGTTTAAATAATACAATTCCAATTTTCTAAGGATGACGTTAGCGGTCAAAGAAATATGTCTAATGACTGCCTGAATGGATATATTTATAATACCACTAAAATAAAGGAGTCTGTAACTGCTAAGTATTTTTACCAAAAGCCTGCATTATTTATGGTGACTACTTAACATTATTAAAATGTAATTTCTTGCTACTATTTATGCCTAGTAAAAAGTACGGTAAAATTTCAAACAACAATTTTACATTATTCAATTCAAACTTATTACTTTGTCATGTAGCCACGCATGGCAGGACCTAATTGGAGATGTCGTTCCGAGTATGTTTTTATTTAATTTTCTGGCTAATTCTTGTTCTGACATTCATAAATGTTTCTACCATTATGATAATGTAAGACATATAGTAAAGAAATCAGAACAAAGAGATCCCTCGGAAGCACAGAAATAGTAGCAAACCTTTAAAACTTGCACCACAAAAGATAGAGGTAGTTGCAGCATATCACGCCTCTTAGTAATAAATTATTTCTATATATATCTGGTTATATAGACCATTACTACTCTGTTGCGTACACATGTTTATGTGGTTTACTCGTACGTAATAAGTACTAGCAAATTACAATACTCAGTAACGCTAGGCCTTTAAGTCAATTTATACTATAATATATAGGTCAAGAAGCAGACGGCGTACATTTAAATTATGTTCATAATGAATTTGTACTGACTTTAGTTTAGTTGGAAAAATTATTTGATAACGAAATAGGTAATGAAGAAAATGAACAAGATAACTAATTAGAACATTTTGCCAAATTGTGCTTGCTGATCATTAGAAACTGAATATGATGTTGCAATAAAAACTTCCAGTTACTTAACATAAACGTCTGTAACAATCAATAGAAAAAAACAAGAATATATCCAAAATATTCGTTTAAAGTCAAAATAAATTATTAAATGAATAAAAAATGAGTTCCAGAAAAAAAAAATTATATATCACAAATGTTTCTTGAACTATATCATAATCTTTTTACAATACAAAATTATACTAATATACTTATTTCCTAATTAATAATGTTTTGATTTATTTTATGTATTCATTTTTGTCCGATGAAAAATACAATAATATATTTATAAGTGAGCAAATAGAGCGATTACAAGACAACACGTTTGAGTGTTCGATAAACCGACGAAATATATTCTTGCCTGTGCCGTTTACTAAATTGTACGAATTGTAGTTGTCTTAAATCTTTTTGCTTTCAGAATAACTTTACTTCATCATAAATAACCAGTTCCTGCTGATGTGTGAACAAGAATGTTTAGCCGAGAATAGAAAACAAGCTGAAATTTAGTAAGTGTAATTTGATGTTTAGATCAGACATTACATTGAACGCAACATGTTGTTAACCACAATAAACATCAAATGCAATTAGATTTATATGTACAGCCTTAAAACTATTTCACATGGCTTATTACTATATGTTTATCCTAAAAATAACTGTTATAACAAAGACGTGAACAAATAAAATATTATTACTCAAAAATCGTGCTGCTAAACGAGTTATTATTTTTCCAAAATATACTTTGTGATGCTGAGGTAAACACAAGAAAATTAGATTATCTTGTTTATACAATCATGTAATAAAGAAAAAACTAACTTTTTTAAAGAACGCAAAAAACGGCAAAAGAAAATGTTGCAGGCTCAGTTTCACTGAGCATGTTCATGGACGGTATTGGAAACCGCGTTTCTGTTCACGCCCCCTAGCGCAAAGAAGGGTTGGCGATGAGTCAGCCGAAGTTATATACATATGTCTTGATGCATGTTAAATCTTTTAATAACACAGCAACTGGTGTTAACTGTAAAATGCACTGTAATATGCACATGTGTGCAATGAAATAAGGATTTGTAAAGGTTGTGATTTACATATCGGGATCATAGAAAGAACAAAACAATTACACGAAAGGTATACATATATGAGTACAAAACGATTCATATACAATAATATCGACTAGTTGCGAGTTTAAAAGCGATATGCATAAACACATAATTTAATTATATACACTTTCTATTTATTCTTAGTTTATGCGTGGTGTCTATGGAAGTCATGTTCGGCTCGATTTCGAATACAAACACACACAGAAAAACGTTTCTACGCTTTTTACTTAGGTTATTCAACACTATAAAATGATTATTCTATAAAAAAAGCTAAGGAAAGACCTAAAATATCATTCAAGTGAAGACCTTTATGAAATAACATATCTCGAAAAAAAAAAAAAAAAAAGTTCCTGGCCCTTCAATTGTTTGACGTTATGTAACTCCGATTACGATTAGAAAGAAAAACAAGATTGCATTTGAGAAAAATGCTATGCCACCGCATTAATACAACACTAAATAGTAGTGTAGGAACAGATTTTTTTTGTTTCTATTCAATTTTGAAGATTGTCATAATGCATAGATCCCTGACCTATCTTATTCTTATTATCAGATTAGTGGTTAAATCTGTTGTTAACTCAATAAAAGATCAGAGTATGAATACATCAATGCACTCGAGTCTAGTGAATTTGGTGGTGAAGGTTATATTTCACAGAGCCTAAATTTCATGACTTCATCAAAGGACAACACAGTAAGACACTTTGTCAAAATCTAGGTCAGATGAAATCAAAGTTCACTTTACATCTTAATCTGTGCACATGGTTCAAAGGATAAGAAAGTAGGTCACATCATCAAAATCTAGGTCACCTGATATCAAAGTTCAATTTTACAACTAAAACTGTGCACATGGTCAAAATTTCATTGCTGCACATCAAAGGACAAGAAAGTAGGTCACTGTCCCCTTGGGCAAGGCAAAATTTTGGACCCAAGGGTTTAATTCAAAACAATCTTGATACAGGTCCACCAAACAACATTTCAAGTCAAATATCTAAGCTGTAGCTTTCTTCCATTCAGAAAACATTTGTTTTATTTTCTGTTTTTACTATGTGTACATAATGAGAATCACTGCCCCCAGGCAGGGCCAATTTTGACACCAGGGAAAAATTTGAACAACTTTGGTAGAGGACCTATAGATGATATTATATAGCAAACATCAAAGCTCTATGCCTTGTACCTTCAGACAAAAATATTTTTTATTTTTTTTACCATATGTACATAATGAAAATCAATGACCCCCGGGGCGGGGGCAATTTTGACTACAGGGCTATAATTTGAACAATCTTGGTAAAGGTTCACTTCGCAAAATCTCATGCCATATATTTAACCTCTAGCCTTTGTCAATTCAGAGAAGAAGATTTTTCAAGTTTTTACTTTATACAATAACATATAAGGAAAACTATCGCCTCTGGAACAGGGCAATTTTAACACTAGGGGCATAATTAAAACAACTATAGTAGAAGACCCATAGATGATATTATATACCAAATATCAAAGCTCTAAGCCTTGTACCTTCAGACAAGAAGATTTTTTAATTTTTTACTGTATGTACATAGTAAAAATCAATGACCCCTGGGGGTGGGGCCAATTTTGACCCCAGGGCTATAATTTGTACAATCTTGTTAGAGGTTCACTACATAATGTTTCATGCAAAATATCTTAACTCTAGCCTTTGTAAATTTAGAGAAGATGATTTTTTAAGTTTTTACTATATACATATAAGGAAAACCTATGGCCCTCGGGGCGGGACTAATTTTGGCACTAAAGGCAAAATTTGAACAACTTTGGTAGAGTACCTATAGGTGATATCATTTAACAAATATTAAAGCTCTAAAATATGATAAACAAGATCAACAAGGAAAGGCGGCGTTCAATGAACGCAACCCCCATATGACCCAGCAACAAGAACCAATGGCAATGAGCTGACACTTTGTTAATAATCCTTCAAATAATTTATCTGTCTAGACATTGCTGTGAGCTAGATGAGTAAATAGTAAAATAAATGTTATATTAAACTGGATTACATTTTGGTATTAAGACAATGTATTATGTATCTATATATGATCTGACGTTGATAAACACTGACAAAAAATTACTACTGGTGTTGAATTGAAGTTATTACATAATGATGTAATATTTCTTACATAAATGTATTATGATGGCTTATCAACTCTTAAAAGATTTAAGATGGCGAAATATTAGTACGTTATATTTGTTCGTTCCCTTTAATAACCATTCAGTATAATTTTTTGAGAGATTTGAGTAAAGACTTTGAGACAGAAAGAACACCAGGAAACAATTTCAGAATAAAACTTAATACAAGATCATTTAGAACAAAATTATGAATTAGATGATTTTTTATGAAAGTAGCAAAATAAAATGTTCACCTTTTAGGACATGTTTTGTTGCTTTGTTGTTACGGTTTCCCGTCACTTTTAATTGATTTTGAAAACATTAAGGTTCTCTAATGTAATAGTCAGTTTCCTTATGTAATAGTGTTCGCTACTTTAAAATCCATTTCTATTAAGTTCATCCGATTATTTTCTTGTTGAGGGCACTTTTTGAAAATTGAAGATTCCATGAAGACCGCCGTATTTTTTAAAATAAATTTTAAATTTTTTTATAATGTTTTTTTTTTGGATCTTAACAAAAAAATCAAAATGCCATTTTATTCACCTTTATATGTTGAAATATGTTTAAGCTGGTGCTAGCGGGAGGGACGTAGCCTGCACTTACCAATACCGTCAATGAACAGGCTTGAGCAAACAGAATCTGCAATATATTCAATTTTGTCGTTCTTGACTTTCTTTAGGGATTCTGTTTGTTTTCTCCTTTTTTATGTATTTTTGTTAATTGTCTATGTACCAGTTTAAATAGTTATTGTTATATTGTTGAAGAATTAACTGAAACAAGGCTACATGGTATGTGATAATAATGAATCCCTATTTACGACAGTAATGCAAACAATTACTCGTGTACACCAATATTACACTTAAATTTGAAAAACATCGACAAGCTATTTCTACTTTATCACTTTTATATTGAGTAGGAAATTCTGTTCTATCAGTAGATACGTGCCAAATGACACGTTTATAAATGATGTATTATCACAGGATCTCTTATTGAGAAAAAACCCTTGTGAAGTACCTGATACAACATGGCCTAGTTTAAAAGACAAGATGAAATGCTTCCTTCTTTTCCGGAAGGTTATATTCCACAAAGAAACAACGGTATGAACTGATGTATCACACTTGTTGTAATTGTTTGTATTGCGAGAATATAGACTAAAAGACATTTTCTTTTAACATTTTATTGGTTTGTAAATAACTGCATTTCTCTTCTGCCACGCATGCCTAACGCCTTATAGCCCTCAACGCATCTAATAACATAAACAAGGTCAGAGATAGAAACAGAATACAGTTGTTTTAACTTGACCAGGTTATGTGTAATTACAATTGAGATTGTGCAAAGCATAACGATTCAATCACTGAAACTTCAATATAACTGTTTCATCTCTAGCATGAGATGATGCTATAGTTTGTCCTCAACTAGAATAATTACGACCAAAATAAAAGGAAAAAGTACACAATTTGTTCATGTTATCTTATATGAAATTGGTTTGAATTATTTCTTTTATTACAATAAATTATTATTGCTTATGAAATCGTTTGATATTTCTAAGCTAGCCTAATCAAATACTTCGGTTCATTTACGAAATGTAATATTTACGTTGATTGTAGTCATGAGGTTTGATATCTGACAAACATCTAACGTACTTTTGGAATCACTTATCAACTACATTTAGGAAAAAAAATATATTGACAAAAAATCAAATAACTGTCTCAATGAACTGTACAAAGTGTTATACTTAGCAAGTGTAAGTTGGATATGAATTCCTCATGTACATTTACATGGAATGAACGGAAATGTGCTATTGTTTATTTATCATTTTATGTAGTTTCTAGTTGACAATATTTACAAGGTCTTTCAAATTATTTCATTGTCACTTCCGTGTTTTTTGTGTCGTGTGGCGGCTATAAAAGTATCCCCGTACATTTAATCAGTGATGGTATATTTTCGATCCTTGAAGATAGGTCAGCACGACATTATTGTTGTGTATACATTTTAGATGGTATTTTAGTTTCTTGTATTGGCTTTTTTCAACTTGGGTGGTTCCAGTATTCCTACTTGAATACTGTATAATCACCTTTAGGATATGTTGCCTGTTTTTTAAATTTGTCTTTTGACGTTTTGTCTGTGATATGCAGGCTTCATAACCTCTGATCCCCTTTCAAAATTCCATTTTATTTAGTTCCGCCCATTGTTTTCTCGTTTAGGACACACGCATTCTTTTACTTGGGGACCATACGCCGCTTTTCATGGAATGACATTACTGTGTCACATTGTAGGTTTCATGATAACCGCCGTATTAACACATCTGCGGATGTTTCATTATTCAAAATTTCACCATTTTTGTGTTTAAATATTGAATTCTGCTTAAGCCGGTGCTAGGGGGCGTGAACGGTAATTTGCAATTTCCGTTACTGTCCATGAACAGGCTCAATCACACCGAGCCTGCAACATTTTACAATTTTGCCGTGTTGGGCTCTCTTTAGGGATTCTGTTTTTCTCTATTTTATGCAACATTTTTCATTTATATTTTAATCGTAAGTAAACATTGACTTCACAAAGTTAAAAATATATTTAGTCTAATTGAAAGCATAATATGTTGTTGATATAAATGAACCAAATAGATATATTGTTCATTGACCAGTATTCAAGCACAAGCTTCTGACGATAAATTTCTGGTCGAAGCAGACGCAGAATATTACTGTCAATTTCAGATCAATTTGTTATACTTTTGATGAATAAGAAATTAATGATTTTGAAGCAAATGTTTTATCAAATCAAAGTTAATTTGTAGTATTTAATATTTTCTATATTGAGTATTATTGTCATTCGTGGTAACTATAATTCGTAAATCGAATCAACTGTCATTGTAGACATCAATGAATGTCAACGAAGCTCGTGCTTATTATTCTATTTTGGTCAAAAGTGTAGAATTCTTATACTTTGTAGAGTTGTTAGTGATTACAACATGCTAACAACCAGGGCTGGGAATCAAAACTGCCTCGTATCCTACAAATGTAAACAAACGCCGCCATCTTGGAACGAAAAATGTATGTTTTTGTTTATATCTCTTTTTGTTGGAAATGACTGAAAACCAGATATATGTAATAACACGCTACACTATTTTCCGCTTCGTTCGGTATATGTTGCTTGCACAACTATTTTGCGAACTTGCAACTCAAAGCGGAGCAGAATTTTTATGAAAATGTGTGGATACGACGCAGTTCATATTGCTTTATCTATTGTTTTTTCCTTCAAATCAACTATACACTCGTTTTCAGAGTTCACCATAAACTTCGAAATATAATTTTGCATCATTTACTAAAATTTCATTAAAAAGAGATGTTTATTTTCTAAGAAAATAACGATTTTTACGAAATGATACGACGCAGTTGAAAATAAAATATGATACGACGCAGTTGTATTTTTGGCAGTCTTTTCTCAACAGAGATATTTTTGGCAATATATTTCTATTTATGGAATAATCACTTGCGCTAGATAAAAAAACCAGATCATTTGCGGTGTATAGCAATGTTCTGTTGCTTTTGATTATTTAGAATACATTGTGTCATGTCCAATATAACATTTAATTTGAAAGTTTACATTGCGGAAGCTACTTTTTAGTTAAACATGAACATGTTACCTAATTGATCATAATATTTGAAATAATTTCGTATATTTTACTGTATGTTCATAAATGTTGCATCTGCAGAGAACCATCGACGTGCATTATTTCAGGCAAAATGTTGCATCTGAAGAGAACCATCGACATTTTGAAACTAGCTAGATGGGTTTTCCACAGGAAAGAATTAAAAAGTCCCTGGTGGTTTTCGAATTCATAGCAGTTCAGTTCTAGTGATTTGAATTCAGTTAACATAAACAGTTGCTCGGCCTCGGTCGGACACACCTGTCTGATTTTTTTTATTTCAACAAAATTTGTTAACGTCAGCTGTACAAATAAGCAGCTTTTTTATTAACTTCTGGCGTGAATTTTTAAGATTATAAATATTTGAATTAATTGTAAACAGAATAACATTTAAATTTCTTATTTCGGTATGACTAGCAGAGAAATTTTTAATGTAAACAGGGGGTAATCCTCTGTGAAGTCATTTTCTGAAAACTTTTGTTTAAGTTTTCAGGCAATTCACTATTAAATAAAAATCACACTTTAGTATGAAGGTATGTTAAGATACCATGTCTACTCTGTTGAAAATTCGATCCGATAATCTGACATAAATTTTCTGTTCTATATTGTGAAAACTTCTTCAAGACTGTTGAAAGATCATGTCTGCCTGTATCTGTATCAAATTTATCGGTGCACAGCGTAAAATACCTTTGCAAAACGGACACCTTCTTTACATGTACAAAATAATTTGTAGTTGTATCATATGTAACTCGAGTTTGAAATATAAAGTTTTTTAATGGAGAAGAATGATACTTAAGTGCAAATATAGAAAATACATTCCGTAGACCTGTCCTCATCGGCGATAAAGAAATGCAATACGACAAAATCAGCGGTAAAGTTCCGCGGCGCTGAACATAAAATGACTAAACGGAACGCATACCCTACTTGCAAAAACATATTGTAGCTTAACCATTTATAATATAATTTTAAAAATTTAATGTTCAGTTTCAAATTATAAAGCTCATCTGTTCTCACCGATTATTAAGTAAATGAATACAATAAAATCGGCACGTAAAAGACATAAGTAACAAGTAGAGATTTTGATGCTAAAGCATCAAGTCGCCGGATAGAAATATGATTGTATTATCATAAATAAAAGAAAATATCAGTTTAATGGTTCGAGTATAAAGAAAAGAGGAACAATAAGTTGAGTAATGTTTATTCATAAACACGTTTTCATGTACTTGCCACAATTACATCTTTCTTAATTCCTATAAACTTTGTAAAAGAGTTTTATGCAATAATTTTATGTTATGTTATAATAAAACATCATATTTGAAGCAAACTTGCTTAGCAATTTTGTCAAGAAACTGTTATCATTATTAAATAAGCAAGTATTGTTTGGCAATATTTACCCGAGACTCAATAATTTTCGGGAGCTGTTTGGTTAGCTTACATAACTTATTATGATTAATGTTAACGATTTTATTGTAAGTATAATTACATGTATAATTATATCAATTAATACTGCTCGATGGCCTAGTGGTAAGTATGACGAAGTTGTAACCTACATGTAGTAGGCGCAAGTTCGAATCTTGGACAAATCCTGTGTGTAGTTTTCATAAATTGATTTTTATTATATCTTTTAATGTTGATAAATCGTGTGTTTCATTTCTAGCACTCTTTTTATTTCATTATTTTGATAAAAGGTCAAGTTTTGCAAAATACAAAAAGTATTATAAAAGAAAACATAAAAAATCACTTTATCAAACCTACAGTCTTCAATTTGAAACTAACTTAAAATCTAACACCTTGTCATCGAGGCTTTTAAAGCAAGTGATATGATTATAATTCTACTTGTACGTATGGTTTACTTCAGAATCCGATAATTATCGACAAATTATTACCGATCCTCGAATATTTGCAAAGTGACTATGAAAATATATATGCTTAAGTATTGCATAAAACAATGTAATTCTACTGTAAAAGTGGTGTCTGCATAAATAAAAAAACATATTTTTATGAATAAAAAAACATATTTTTATGCACTATCGAAAAAATATATTATTCAGCTGAAATCAATATTACTGTCGTTACATACGATATAGTTAACGTTTAATAGCCTTTCAGTGCGATAAACTATCAACACAAAGATAGTTTATTAGTTTTCTCTGTGTATCCAAAACGATTCCGGCCCCTATTGCATACCGAGATTTTTCATACAAAATTACTTTGATTTGCACTTTAACCAGCTGCCAACCATTCATAAGTTACCTGTATGTCTGTCTTATCAGCCATTTGTTACTATTAATATATTTTATAACAGTAACATATAACGTGTAGCCACGTGTTTCTGGGAGAAGCTGTTTATAATAAGTAAGATAAAAAAATAGAATAGGTCTCATAACATACAAACAACCAGATAATTTAAAAGTGTCATTTCAAATATCATGCATGATTTATTTATCATAAAATAGCAACGCTTGACACTTTGAAAAAAAAGGAAAAACATCCCTAAACTCAATGACTGATCCATAGGGATACGTCATTAATTCATTTTATAAAAATTGTAATGTTGCTTTTTACGATGTCAATATTTGAATATTTCATTTCATCGAGCAACATTATTGTATGTTTGAATTTTTTAGATTACTGAAAACAAGTGTAGTCTTTAATTGTTCAGTAATTGTTATGATTTTATTTACAGAAATTAATGCCTTCTCCTACCATAGGTATAATATTAAATTGTTACAAATATAGTCGCCGGTTTCTACCGGCGACTAATAACGGAATTGACGGAAATTATTGCTAATTACAAGTAACAAAGGTAGGCATGAGATTTGCGCATAGCTCTCTTCCGATAGCAAGAGACCTTTTCAAAATTTGTAATTCTTTCTCTTTTTTTTTAAAGTTAATTCCTGATTAATACAGGGTCCAGGAGAGGTTACACTGGAATATTGAATTTTGTATCAAAAATAGCAATCACCCCCATTTCGAACTCACGGGAACAATTTTAGAAGCATGCTAAGGCAACACTGGAACACGTTGTCATATGGGTGTACTATCACGTGTTTCAATGTATATTGCATTTGATACAGCTTTTCGGAATTTGTAGATGCTTTGGATAGGTACTAAAATGCGACCGAAAAATGCAGCCTTAATAGAATTGTATTACATTTCCATTTTTATGGAACAAATGAGTGACCTTTGCTTTTGACTTGAGTTGTAAACAAGAAATGTTGTTGGACATTATAAGCATACCTAGCACATAATTTAAATAGTTTAACCAATATGCAGCCTGCAATGAAAATACAACTGCGTCGTATCATATTTTATTTTCAACTGCGTCGTATCATTTTGTAAAAATCATTAATTTCTTGGAATATAAACATCTCTTTTTAATGAAAGTTTAGTAAATGATACAAAATTATGTTTCGAAGTTTATGGTGAACTCTGAAAACGAGTGTATAATTGATTTGAAGGGAAAACGATAGATAAAGCATTATGAACTGCGTCGTATCCACACATTTTCATAAAAATTCTGCTCCGCTTCGAGTTGCAAGTTCGCTATAACTTTTGTTTTACAAAATAGTTGTGCGAACGAAGCGGAAAATAGTGTAGCGTGTTAATACATATATCTTGTTTTAAGTCATTTCCAACAAAAAGAGTTATAAACAAAAACATACATTTTTCGTTCCAAGATGGCGGCGTTTGTTTACATTTTGTAGGATACGACGCAGTTTTGATTCCCAGCCCTGACAACAATGTTGTGAAGTTTTATTCCATAAATGTCTTCATAAAAATAACCGATCTGTTACATGTACAAATTTAAATAATAGTGGAATTTTACAAAATATATATTTTTCAATGTCTTGTTCATATTATAATATTTCATAGTACTCAAACTTCTCCATGGAATTCATTAAATACATCAATTAACTCAGGTGTCTTTTCATGCTGATCAAAACAACGTTCTTAACATCCCAAAGTGGAGACGTTTTCATTTGCATATTTTTATAAAAATGACCCATAGATACATATAGTCTAACAACTGCTGCATTACATGTACTTGATGAGATACAATTCCTGTTAATTAATATTGAAGGAAATACAATCGAGAAAACACAACTGAAAATACTTCAACAAAAACAACAAGTTGATGTTCAGATATCAAGTATGTCAGGATATGACTTTCTTCCTGAGCTCAAATGTAGTTCTATTATCATTGCACATAAGACAGTCATACAAAATTGTATTTCGTTTTGCACAATTTGTTTTCTTCATTTGTCCCTGAAAACAAAGTATTGTGATTTTCGTGATTCATTCTTGTTATATGAGTATTTCTGTCACGCACTTTTCTGACTTTGAATATTTTTATAATTTTTACAAAGGTCTTTAACATGTACATACACTGTATCATAAAAAGGCTGGTATGTCAGTAAATCACGATATTGCACTAATTTACACATTTCTTCCAAACGAATTAAAACACTTCTTCATATTAAATAAATGGTACATATTTGCTAGTTGGTTTAAAACATTACATGTACCAAGTTTGCAGTCAACTAGGTCTTGACATATAATTTCGAATGAAGTTGAAACTATATTATATTTAAGTTTATATGTTCAGGTTCTGATAGTGATTTACAGAAACGCATGGTAATAAGCTTACTTTAAAGACAACATATCTATTTTCTTAAAGATAAATCGAGAACATCTATATTGATGTTAAAAACATAAAATAAGTAAAATGCTTTTATTACTCTCGTGAACTGGTCATTTATTAGGGTTTGTGATTCTTAATTTTGAATATCAATGAAAAGTTTCATGAATGTTTTAATCTTTCAAAAGAAATGTTAAATATCTTTTTTTAGTATGGAATTTATAATTAAATTTATACTTGTAGACCAAGAATTATCAAACTTTAAATAGACATTAAACCATCAGATTTCTTTTCCTAAGTTATGCATAACGTTAACGTAAATAAAATACCTCTGACTTTTCCTTAAGAATACGTTTGATTGATACGTATAAACACACATTATTGTTAACTTGATTCAAAATGAAACACATTAAGACGTCTTGGCAGATTGTACGAAATCCACGAATTTCAAAGTATATTTAAATTTCCTTCATTTGCTTAAGATAAAAAATTTGTAGTCATAGAAGCATTTTGTGCATGATATAGAAAGAGATTTGTATTAATTGATTTTAACAATTTTATAACAATTTTGAAAAGATCCTTATAAAATTCTATATTGTCTTTCTAGTTCGGGTTATTTTATCCTCACGGAAAAAAAACAACAACAAAAAACAAAGTTACACTTAAATTATTAAAAAGAATTATTCAACTCATTTGTGTTTTAATGACTTTTTTCAACAGAAACTGTTTGCTTTTTAAAATTTAATGTAAGATATTTAATAAGATATTATAAAGTACTTAAACATTATACGTTTTACGAGTTACTGTAACAATACGAGTTATTGTAACAAAAGATAAATTGTAGCGAACTAAAGATTCAAACACATTATTTATTTAGTGTATTTCAATCCGTTTATGATTAGCTTTACAACAGTCATAGTCACAAATTTGATGAAATAATTTTGTCCGATTATTGCATGATTAATAAAGATCACGAACATGAAGACCATATGCAAGTATAACATTTGGCATGCAACAAGTTTTCGTCGTAAATGCTAGATAAATATTATAATAATTACATCAAATTAAACCGCGGTTATACAAATATAAACATCTGGTTTATGGGGAAATGCGGAAACAATATCACAGTATCTCCTATGTGTTGATTTTATTTATATGTTGAATTTACTTAATGAGTACATCAAACCACCTGAGTAAGTAAGCCGAGGAATGTTTTTCACGTTCAATAGGATCTTCCATAAACATAAGGTTTTTGCAAAAAAGAAAACTAGACAAAACAACAACAACAAAACAAAGCAAAATAAAAACAAGAAAAAAATTAATAACTAAAAAACAACGTTATCGTTATAACGATATGGAATAGACGATAATTTTTGTAAACGTTGGTTGATGTAAGTAATATTTATGCAAAAACGGCGATTTATTTTGCTAATTTACGTTTAAAAAATATATTTGTATTTTTGCAAAAATATTTTTTCACAAATATATTTTAAAACTTATAATCAGATCATGTGCTGAGCTGAGAAATTCTGTTTTGTAAATGTTACAAACTATGATGATTTCTAATTATGTTTACTTTAAAGTAATCATTTTGTTTGTCAAAATGTACATTTTCTTTCAGTTAGAAAAATAATTTGTCTGAATTGTCTTCTTTATACAAGTCTCTTATATGTTATGAAACTACAAACAAAAGAATGAAACGTTATATTGTTCTGATTGAATGAATCAACAATCCGAGACCAGTCTCAAAACATCAACCAGCAAGCAGCTTAGGGTGTCTGAAAACGGATATTTTCTGTTAAATTGGAAAACAAATATGATAAACATGGTTGTTTAAAGAAGTTATGTTGTGATTAAAATTTGTTATATTAATGTATGTGCGTATTTCAAATATTGCGATACAAAACGAACCACGAAATGTTTGTTCTAGTCATTGATAACAACTTCAGATCTAAAAAAATAATGGAACAAATAAATCTGTTGTTTTCCTTCAGAATGTATCTGAATTAAACAAAAGACAAAGGTTCAAATAATATCATCAATCACCAAAAACAAAAACAACCGAAAATCAAAAAGTTATGATGAATTGAATTTGTAAAATGTTTCATAAATCCAAATTGAAGTTAAAAATTCAATTCAGACGTATTTGCTTTATTTAGAAAACTATCTAACACATTAAATACTGAAATCTTCAACAGGCACGTTTAATGGTACTATTTATTCTATTTAAACTTGTTTTGTATTTCTCATTGAAATATGAATAGTTTAAACAAATTAAGAGAAGAACCGTTTGCTGATAAATGTGTATAAGAAGAGCAATAAAATATGTTAATATCAAAAAAAGCTAATTAAAATGTATGAGGATTATTTATGAAAAATTAATATATAGTTAAAAATAGAATAATTTTAATGAAATACATGTAAAATGTAGTTTGCAATAAATGTAGATTTCTTAAATATTTTGGTTAAACGAATGAAATACCATTTATAGCTGCTGGTGTGTTAAAATGTTCTTGACAATTTAATGTATTATGTATTCTAACACTCCTCGTGATTTTGTCACTAAACACAAAGAAGAAAAAAACTGTGCTAAACTGCCAATAATCACTGGCTAGGGACTACTTTTATATGCGGCTGTTATGTTTCCTCCCTCGATTGTCGTTTTGATGCAAAAAATCACCTCTTACGCATCAAAACTCCAAACTGTTGTAAAATAGCCGATAAACACCTCTAAGACCGATATTATTTCTTAAATAAAATACTAAAATAGTACTAATTTAACATTTTGTATAATTATATGATATCTTCAAATGAAAGGTTAGCATCAAATTGCATTGTTTGTAAACGTTTACCTGTAAACATCAATACTAAGTATTTACAATGCTGTTATATTTCACCTTTGTATCTTCAAAAATAATGACATGTTATTGATTTCAATTTTATTATTTGATTTGTTCATTGATTGCTTTCTTTGTCTTGTCAAGAAACGGCTTCCAATAACAAATAGACAGCGGCTGACGTTAAGGGAAATTACTAACCGTTTATCAGACAACCTGATAGAATATCCATTTAAACAAAGCTAATATCGCGTGTATGATTAAGACAATTACACTTTTATTATATTTTTGTGTTTCTTTAAAAACATACTTTCTCAACTAATGTAAACACTGATGATTATAGTTAGGGGCATAGTTAGTTCTAGGAATAACGGTGCTAGTTAAATAGTTTATGCTTAGAATGCTGGTTATAGTTGAAAGCAAAGTGAATATAGTAATGGTTACAGTAATCGGTAAAAAGGTAGTGTTTTGTGTAATGATAATTGTTCTTAGCAAATACTAAGAGTAATCGTCATAGTTGAAAGGATTGCACGGTCATAAAAACATATATAATCATGGACAAAGGAAACTGTTCTTTTTTTCTTAAATGCGGATGAAATAACGTTAAAATGATCAACACCCATCAAAACGACAAAAACGACAGAAAAGGTGAGAGGAAGGGTAGAAACAACTATAAACATATGTAGAACATAGAACAAATTACAAATACAGTATATCTTACAGCTGTTTAAGCAAAACTAAGTTTTTACGATTAATTGTGTTTATGAACTTACCTTACGTTCAAATTGAACAACTTTTGTCATCCTACTTTATTTGTTGTATCGACACATGGTCTCCATGTCCGACTTTTAACGCAATTCACATATAACTCCGTCTAGCTTAACATACTTTTTAACAAATCAGCGTTAAAATGGTATGCATATTAAAGCTTATTATTTTTAATGAGATATAAATCGTAAATTGCATATTTCCCCTCATTTCGATGAATCGGTAAATTGCTTAAGAATAAAAATTCATATTCGGAATTAACAAAAACAAACCGGACAGGACTACAAGAGCCATAACATTTTAATAAAACAGTTTAATTGGTTGTATCTGTTTATCGGTAGCTCTTAAACTATATTTACTTAGTACGTTATTCACAAACAAATTGAATTGGAATACTTTTATCAAGCTTTTAACATCTGTTTGAGACATGGTAATTGCTTATCCTGAATTTGACATATATTAAACATATCCATTAATTCGGTAAAGAAGAACTAATTATGTATAACAGCACAGGACCGTTGTATCTTTATATAAGACACAAAAAAAAGGAAAAAAGAATCTTTAAAGAAAGCCCAACACGACAAAATTGAAAACGTTGCAGGCTTGGTTTGATTGAGCCTGTTCATGGACGATACTGTAAAGTGCAAACTACCGTCCACGCCCCCTAGCACCGGCGTATGTATGTAATTGATCATACGTTATTGTGCATTAATGCTTTGGAAGTATAAATCAATTCATCCTTTCTCAAGGCTACTTTGCTTTTCGAAAAAGAATTTAAAAAAAAATATAAACCGTGTTGCAAGACAGCATACAAACAAATCATTTCCGCAATATGATGTAAAATAAAAAAACATTTTTGGAGCACAATGGAATAGGTTAATATGAAAACATAAACTGTAAAAGAGCAAATACTATTTCAGGAAACGCTTTATGCGAACTCGCAATACTATTTGAATTTAGCTTAAATAATACAATATCGATTTTGCATGTTAACTTGACTGATTTGTGGAAAATTTGACTTCCTCTCTTACAGTTTCTTTATCTTCGTTGAAATGCGAAACACTACTCAATTGATTTACACCTTATCTGTCCCTAATATCAATAAGAAAATTATGAAGTGTTTTCTAGATATAGCCTTTATTAAACACAAACGATTAAAATACACAAAATTGAACATTTGCATTTATCGTAAATATTATTTACAAACTATTGTCACATATATTAAAAGAAATTAGAATTTAGTCAAAATGTGCAATCATGAATCATTTAACAAAATATCAAAGACATTTATTTTCATTGTATGTATTTTATTTATTTATTTATTTATTTATTTTGGATAAAATTACTAGTTATATGATTATTTTTTATATTCTGTTTGAAAACTATTTTAACGTTCTTTTGTAAGACACAATAAAAAGCATGCTAAAGGCTCATTCAAATACAAGAAATGAAATTCTAATTCTGCACTCCTAATGCTATGCATTGATAACATATAAGCACCTACACTAATTCATTCGTTTTGTCACTTGATATTATAATCGTATTCGAGGTTGTGAATAAAATGATAAGAATGAATTAATTCAACTTGAGTAAGTATTACATGACAGGAAACGTGTAATAACAATCAAGCCTTATTTTTTTGTATATCACAAATGTACTGGTTAATTAAATGACAGTGTCAAACACTATTAACAACTATTTGACTCAATATTAAGAAAAATAATGGCTTACAGGTTGTGGTGTAAATACGTTGTTTTCATTTTTTTCAGAGTTAGGTAATTTATCAGGCTAAAAACACCGCCTCAGACGTTTCAAAAATCAGTCCTGCGTGCGAAATCAGGCTTAGACTTTTATCATTTTTGCTTTTTCTAATATGCACATGTGGTCTACCCATAAGTTTGCTTTATATCGTGAAATTTGGTGCATTCTTAAAAAAATCTTCCGAAGTTATGATGTTCGAAGTTGTTATTTTCTAACAAATTGTATTGCTGATTAATACAAGATAAATACATTAGTCTTATCTTTAAATGTACTTTTATCACTTTACATTCATCTTTATCTTTACAACTGCAAAACAAAAGAAAAGGCAATACTCACAGCGGCATAAATGCATTATACTTTCTCATCAGTTTGTATCATAAAACGTGTTTTATTATCTATGCTATTTATTCAAGATATTTAAGAGAGCATTTTCATTACGGAAATGTTGCTGAACTAACAAACGTTTCTTAAATAATTACCTAATAGTATAGCTTGCAGGTCTTTCATTTAAATATCATTATTTTTAGTAATGTACATCTCAGTTACTTTTAATATAAAAAATGTTTTTATTATTTAGTATTAAATTCTAGTTTCCGGGTACAAATACCGTCAGGTACTTTCGCTTCAATATTTCATATTAGAAGCAGAGTTGCCAGATTATGGAATAGCGGTGATTCTGCACGTGCCTTAAGTGATGCACGAATGTACTGTATCACATTAAGTCGTCCTCCTCCTGCAGAGCTGAACAATCGCTCTACGACCTTAACTGTGTAGATTTGATCTTAAAAGTAAAAAAATAAAAAAATTTTCATGATTTAAAAGATATCAATCATTAAATGGTTATTTTTCGTTCTTTTATTAAGCAGAAGTTGTTTATATGATACAGTTTGAATTTTAAAGTGCTTTTGAAAAAACACCAATCACTGTTGCGGCAAAGATCTATTTAAATTGATTTTATATTTATGATTTACATAGCTTATAAAATGTCATGTTAACAAACATTCACACACAGTACAGACAATTGTTAGAGGAAGTTAAATAAATGAAGGAACATAAGTAAGCCACACAAACAAATATAATATTCAAACACTAAACAACGTACAAACACAAATTATTTTAATTATTTGTGAAGATTACGTGAATTACAAAATAGATTAAACTTAATTTATTTAGGCTTCAAACAGACTTCTTGGAATTCTTTATTATTTCTCTGGAAGATTTATAATGAACGAGTTTTGTTCCTGTCATCAATCTTTTGTTAGCATTATATTGATCTATAATAATACAGTGTTTTGTCTAGTACATTATTCGTTTTTTATTAACAAGTGAAATCAGTCTTCTTCCAAGAAAACAGTAACGTGTTTAGAAAATATTTTATGCCAAAAAAAAGTAAACATATAAAAGACAAAAATAGTTATGTTTGTTTTGTTTGGTTTTACGGCGCACCTACACAATGTAGCTCATATGGCGCAGAAACAGAAATAATGATTTTGGCTTACATCGTGTGTTACAAACTAAGCAATACTAGGGGTAAAAACCACCTCACCTGCTGGTGATAGGAGATGCATAGACTCCAGTATAGTTATGTGGTACAAGAAGTCATATCTTATTTGTTTATTTGTTTATTTATTGCATATTTGTTCATTTTGTCAACACCATTGAAACTATAATTATTTACCTGAATATTACATATGTCTTATCAGCATGATCAACGCATATGCAACAAGAAATCACAATAAAATATTTTATAATATCAAATTGAATTTAGCAACCAAATTTTATATCAATGTTTCTACTTTGCCTTCAATGTATCGACACTTCTACTGAAACATTTCGAAATATGTTTAAAGATAACTCAAAGATTATTAAAATAACTAACCATATATGTTGTATAATTGTGCAACATGTTCAGTATTAAGACAAAAAAAATGCTTTTACGCAATCAATGTCATGATTGATTACCTATCACACCCTTCCAATACAATGTATATTCTTGTTTATATTAAAGTCGCACAGAGTACTAATAGTACTGCAAATCAGCCCATTTTACTAGCCTATTTAGAGGGGTAAGTGGTCTATGTCAGCCAACAGCAAGTTTCATATAGCAAAATGTTCGTCTGGATCTGTAGTTTCTGGAATGGATATTCATTTTGCCCAACCCCGATGCGAAGCTAAGATATCCAAGATGGCGTCAAAGATGGCCGCCAAATCCCTAAATATTCTAGTATATTTACGTTGGCTTATTTCCTTTTTCAGTTTTGTAAATTAATTGAAATTTTGCATAAAATTTCTTATTTTCAACTTACTTATGCTATAAATTTTGACTTTATTGATTTTTTTCTAGTTTTCATCGCCTAATTTTAACGAAAGAAGAAAAAATATGTTGCAAACTGGGTGTCCTTTTCTGAATATGTGTAACTTATTAGTTTTATTCTTGTTTAAACTGAATAACATTCATGATTTCGTTTAATACAGCTTTAAAACTATATCTACACATATTTAGAATAAGTTAGAATAAGCGAACTATGCCATAAATGTGTTTTATTGATCTAAATTCATATACAAAGTGGGTGGGGTATTACGACCGGGGAGTCAACTTTAAATCAAATACTTTTTTGTTTTATATTATAATAGTGATATTAAAAAGATTAACAATTTTATTTAATTGGTTAGTGATGAGACATCTTACCTTTCATAGAAAATGCCCTGCATGTGTGTCTAAATTTGGAATATCTCTTTTATTTGTTTTATGCACACACTAAGGAACTAATTTATTGACCTACAATTCGGTATTTGCGTTGACCTTGTGCTAGCCTTTTGTTAAGGATTTGTTTGCAGGTTTGTTTCTCCTTAGCCATAAACATTCATTGTAAGTCTTCAATTGTGATTTTGATTATTCATTATTCTTGTAGGTCACTGTTCAATACCCATAAGCTAAGCATTTATTAGAAATAATAATATCTATTTATTAACTTACAGAATTTCTCGGATAAGATTTATCTCCACAACCATTGAGGTAATGCACTTGAAACTAAACAAATCTTTGAGGTCATTATTGTAGGTTACTTCCCTCTAACATTTTTTTTTATTTCAAAGAGTTATACTACTTATAATTATGAATAAGAGAATTTCTTTATTATGCAGGCTGTTGATTTTAAATATTAGAGCGAGCTGTCTGACATGCAGCTCTTGTTTTAAGGCATTTGGCTTAACATATGATCATCTACAATTGAACCATATTTGGAGTCTTGTCATTATTGATGACGGATATAATATATACATTAAAAAGTAAAATGTAATTTGCTAGAACAATTAAAATGGGTAGGTTATTCAGTTTACAGTAAGAGACTTTTCTGCAAGACTGTATCTGAATTATGAATAAAATATTATATAAATATAAATATATATATTGTGTGACTTGAAAATATATATTATGAGGGCAGTTTCTTTTTAGCTCTACTATTCGACGATTAAAGACAACTATCCTAGTCGCCAGAGCGTCGGCGTACCATCTCAAAGTCCATTGACATATGGCTTTGAAACTTGCACACTTGTTTAACATGATCATGCCCTCCACTTGAACACTGGAGGAGGTCTATCAAGCATTTTGACAGAATTATGCCCCTTTTTTCAACTTTGAATTTACATTACCAAAATTTCAAAATTCCATCGACATATCGCTTTGAGACCTTGCACACTTGTTCACCATCATAATCTCAACCTGTGTACAGAGGAGGTCACTGTATCAAGCTTTTTTACAATATTATGTCCCATTTTTTACTATCAAGCACTGAGAATAGATGAGCACGCTGTCCTACTGACAACTCCTGTGTATGATTTTGAGCATTTTGTTTCAAGTTTGTTGTTAACTTCATGGGAGGAATTAAGAAAGCCTTTCAATTGGACGAAAATAGCTAATCTTTTCCCTGGCGGGTACTTGATAGTAATACTATGTGCTAGGGGGCGTAGGGTAACATGAACTTTCCAGTACCGTCCATGAACAGGCTCAGTCAAACCGAGTCTGCAACAGCAGGTTAACAGTGTTATATTAATAGGTCCTTCGGGATGGTGATGTCGGTAGTTTTCAATCCGGATCACGGCAGTAACCATATTGAGTTTACCAGAGCACAGTTCAGCCACCGAATCGTTCCTGGACAGGCTGTCAAACAGTTTACCAGTACTAGTTGCCCTAACTTTCGCAAGGAACTTAAACTTTTGTTCATAGCAGAGCAGTGGTACAGTGCGAATAACCAAAGAAACTATTTCATGATCAGTCATAACGAAAGTGACCTGCCCCGTCCGGGAATCCCACACTGGTTGTCCGATTTAAGTCCAACGCTCTATCTATTGAGCTAACCTTCGGGATCATTGATTGCAAAACTTTTATAGTTGAGGATCGGATACTACTTAGTTGGTACTAAGAGACGTGAGATATGGTCTCTCATGAACACACCCCATCAAACTGAGTTTGAATTATCAACTTTGCCATGTTAAATTGCTCTCAAAGGATATTCTCTTTTCCTAATTTTTACAATTATAATGCCAATGACATGTTAGTTACTAGAGGGATTTTATGTAATATAGATAAATACAGAATCCCTAAAGAAAGCCCAACACGGCAAAATTAGTCGCTTTACTATTTCACAACCGGAAGCTATACGTTGCATTAAATAGCACTTGCCGCTACCTAGATGATATCCTTAACATGAATAATCAAATTTGATCAAGTGAAATCTTAAATATATTCAAGTGAACGTAAAATGAATGAAACAAACTCTTAATATTTTCAAATTTTAACATTTCTATCATTTACAATAACATAGTAACTAAAATCTATGATTATTGTTTTTTTTTTTAAAATAACGTTGTTAACTGTTCACATGTACTTCATGCAACATCATATTGGGTATATATATTTCTAAGTTAATTAGATTAGCCTGGGCCTGCTGTCGTGTGGATGATTCTAATGAATGCAATTTATTTATTACTGGCAAACTCCTTTAACAAGGCTATCGCTATTATAAATTACGTAAATATTTTACAAAGTCCTGTCGTCGTAATTCAGATAAATTTAAAATTTAATTGTACTTTAAAAACTCTTTTACGTCTAGGTATAAGCAGGCCTGATTTATGTGGAGATGACAGCTTATCTGTGGCATGCAGGCTTCATAACCTCTGATTCCCTTTCAAAATTCCATTTTATTTAGTTCCACTCATTGTTTTCTTCTTTAGGGCACACATATTCCTGAACTTGGGGACCATACGCCGCTTTTTATGGAATGACACTAACGTGTCACATTGAAGGTTCACATTATAAGCGCGTCTGCGGTTGTTTCTAAATCCTAAAGTTCACCATAACCATGATCAATTGTTGAATTCTGCTTAATTCGGTGCTAGGGGGCGTGTACTGTAGTTTGCACTTGACAGTGGCGTTCATGAACAGGCTCAATCAAACCGAGCCTGCAACATTTTCATTTTTGACGTTTTGTGCGTTCTTAATTGTTCTATATTCGTCTTCTGTCTTGGTAAGTGATGTTCTTGTTGCTCTGCCTTCCTTTAAGGCATCGAGTACTTTGGTTATGGTAATAAAGCTGTACCTTAATTGTACAAA
This sequence comes from Ruditapes philippinarum, assembly GCF_026571515.1. Classification (NCBI taxonomy): domain Eukaryota; kingdom Metazoa; phylum Mollusca; class Bivalvia; order Venerida; family Veneridae; genus Ruditapes; species Ruditapes philippinarum. Next base: position 14,056 of record NW_026861845.1, on the reverse strand, counting down.
TTTACACGATCATGTATGTATTTTATTTATTTCGTCTAATGTAACCATAACAATTGTTAGAATTTTACTTGGCGGGGATTTATTTTATTAACACTGTGTCGTCATATTGGAACATACCGGTAGTGGTAATTGCAAGTTACCATCCATACCCCCTAGCACCGGCTTAAGCAGAATTCTCAATTTTACATAAACTGGTACACTTAAAGGAAGTGAAGACACGTCCATAGATGTATTCATACGAAAGTGATCATGGTATCTTCAATGTAAAATGTTCGTGCAATTTCACGACATACAACATATTGTCCTCAAGAAATAGAGAACAATTGGCGAAACTAAATAAAATGGATTTATACAACGGGATCAAAGGTCAAAATATAATCTTTAAAAGCAGGTAACATATCAAAGGGTTATTATACACTATTTATCCAAAGGGTTATTATACACTATTTAAAAAGAAATACTAGAACCACACAATTTAACTCGAAAAAGGTCAAATAGAAGAAATTTAAATAACACAAACACAATTATAATGCCAAGCTGAACGATTTTCATATAAACATTATGTTTTATCCGACTACTATGCATGTTTCATGAAACCGAAGGTCAACAGAGTAATGATCTATGTAGATAAAATATCAAACTTTTTAAATGACTGTGTTGTCAATTTAAGAAACTTTAAAAAAGTAAATTACATTTCATTTGACATAAAAAGGTGTGTAACATATAAATAAATGAACAGAGGTTTTTTTTCGAATCCTTAGGTGAACTTACAACAAAATCATGCTTATTTAATTGGTAACACATTTTTGAAAAGAAGTTTAGATCTGACAGGATACCTATAATAGTATCACATTTTGAAAATTACTTTATGTTTATTAACTTACGTAAATATTGTCATTCCATATAATCAGTTTAATCGAGGGGTCAGAGTTTCTCTAGATTTTTATTCATAGTGGGTGGGGTACGATTTGTACAATAATTCATTAAAAACCCAGAAGCAAATTATCATATTCCTGGTTTATTATGTTAATCAGTTACATGGACTGCACTAAAGAAGCTATAATTTGACAGAAACACAAAATTTGATGAAATAATTGATAGAACAAATAAGTACCAGTTACAACCTTACTTAGAAAGTCTATTTTAATGTACCGCCTCTCATTTTATATGTGTTACTGCATAATTACATAGAAAGATTTCTTAAGATATGATATGAATGCATTAAAGCATTACTCTCATAAATACATTACAATAGTGGAATAACAAAATAAGTGATAAATATTTCTCTGTTTAAGCTAAGACAAGAGTATCATAGCAAAAAACCATAAGTTTAGCATTATTTTGCTTAATTACGTATAAAAAAGCAAAAAGCAATCTGTTTTCTCAAATAAAATTAAATCTCTTCGTATAAAACGCTTTAAATGATATCTTCCATGCAAAAATTTCGCTTGAAATACAAAAGCGGAAACAAATATGAGCAAATATTAATATTCTAGAATATTTAGGGATTTGGCGGCCATCTTTGACGCCATCTTGGATTTTTAAGCTACGCATCGGACTTGAACCAAATGAATATTCATTCCGGAAACTACAGACCAAGACGAACAATTTGGTATATAAAACTTGCTGGTGGCTGACATAGACCACTTCGGTGTCATTTTACCCTATGAATTTGCAGCACTAATAAGCTTCGTAATATAAGTCTTTGTTGAAGTGAGTACGAAGCAATGCATGAAAAATTTCTTACTTAAAGAAACAACTGGGTAGCAATTTCTCAATATCTATTGAGATGGTTGTTATGAAAATGGGCTTTGTTAAATTATAGAATTTTTCATTGTTCTCACTCTATTAATTATTTGACATGAAGAAGTCCACTTTTAGACAGACCTTCATGGCATGGATGATGAAATCATACACATCTCTAGTAGCTCTCCATAAACATGTACATTGACTAAGAATCCAAAATATTTTCAACCTATCTTTAGTCTATGTGACCTTTTACCTAGTAAATTTATAAAATGGATTTGCTCAGCTGTGAACTCGGAACAGTTCTGAGAGATTGGTATTAGATTTTTAATGTATTTGTTGTTTGTTTGTTTGTTTCATTTTACGCCTTTTTCCAACAGTATTTCAGTCATATAGGCGGGTAGTTTCCTAACAATCGTTATTGGAGAGTTACACTAGTACTTGACTACCTCCTTCCGCGCTAAACTACCAAAGCATCCCCCGGGGATCGAACCAACGCCAAAGAGGTAACTGGATAGAAGTCATCGACTCTAACCCATGAAAGCTAAAGCTTGAGTGTTTCCATATGTCCTTTATTGTGTTGGCGTGATGTGAAACGCAACCGAACTGCAGGAATTTGCCTGGTGAACTTCTGTGAAAATGGATTATTTATTTAATTTAATTTTTTTTTATAAGGGAGTAAATTGTATTTATGGTAAACTCATATAAATCTACCATAAGAGTTTATGCTAGGCATTACTATAGACGTTTACAAAACTAACAGGACTAATGACCCTAAAAGGCCACCAGTACAGAGCCAGGTCACATCCATACAGAGTGACCATTTTCTCACTCAGGTAGTTCATTTGTACAATACATTACCTGTGCACACTTGTTGACCGTCATGCCCCTAAAGTGTAGACAGAAGGAGGTCACTGTATCAAGCATTTAGACATAATAATGACCATTTTTCGAGTATGAATTTACGTTTAAGTTCGAGTACCACCTCAAATAGTTTCAGATTCCATAGACATTTGGCTTTTAAACAAGTTGAAATTTTATACACTTCTCTGAGAATATTTTTTGTCCTTTTTGAACTTAATTTTTTTTTAATTATCAAGGCTCTTTTACTATCAATCACTAAGACCTACCGACAGCTCTTGTTTATATATTTTGTCTTTTCTTGCTCACTGATGTTTTAAATCATATCATATCAGCCTGGAACATCACAGGAAAAAATAAAACAAACACTTTTTACATTACTATGCTAGTACATTCAACCAGAATTATTCGTTTGCTTTATTTAATCAAATGAATGATATCAATTGTATGAGTATATCATTATAAAATTTAGGCTTCTGCTCAGTATTTTACTTGTTAAACAATGTTTGGACTTTTTAAGACGGTACAAATTCTAAATTAAGTCATACATATCTTATAATGTCACTGAATTGTAGGGTATACTATGAATTATATGATAGCAAAACTTTAGTTTCATCAGTAGTTTGATTATATAAGTAAAGCTACCCATTATTATAGAAGAAAGGACATTACCTATGACAAACAGACATTTATTTGATTATATTTATAAGATTAGTCTACAATTTATAAGGATTTTCTTTGGCTGTCTGGTCACTAATTAGATGAAACTTTAATCTTGATATATATATCTTTTATTTCCTAGTAGTTATATGTGAATTCCACATTTGTTTTTTGACGAAAACCACATTTATTTCATTTTTTTTGGCATTGTGGAACACAGTCACTGTTCTATTTTATAGGAAAGATTCGTTTTTTTCTAAATTATAAATTTCGATGTCTCCATTAAAAACCTGTTTTAATGACTGATAATTTTTATAGCTACTTTTAAAATTAGTTTATATGTTTTAAATGTCTTAATAACAAAGCATTATTTACTAAGTTTTACACGTAAAGATGATACTGTTGGGTAGAAAAGAAACTTTTCATACCAAGAAAATACAAAATATTTTTTATACAGATGATTGAACAAAAGACCATGACATAAATAATACACGAGGCACCGACCCAAAGACATGGATCCATCCATATGTCGCGCATAAACACTTATGTGCAAAGTAAAACTGCTTCCACAAAATTAAAATACATTCTACATCACATGTTATCTGGGATCTTTAGAGATGAAATGGAAATATTATAAATGGACGGGGTAGAAACAGAAATATCTTGAGCAAATGAGACAGACCTAGGCTTATGGATGGTAATTCAGAGTAAATTAAAAGACCAAGAAAACCATGCTTTCGCTTGTTATAATAATTTGTGAAATCGGCAAAAATTATCTTTTTTTTTCAATGTTTAGATAAATTAGTCGATGTGTGTACATTAAATATGCATACGTTGGAAGAAAAACAATCCAAATAAAGTGAACGTTAATTTAAGATAACTAGCCCCGGTTCTAAAAATATTAAAAGAAGCGACGAAGCTTCTGGAAGTGTTTGCATATTATACATTATATGGATTCTGAAAGTTTGTATTAAAGTAAGAACTTTTGCACGTCGATAAACTGCATAGATTTTTAAGTAGTTTACCTCAGTTAAAAGATAAAAAGGTTGAATCTACAGGGTGAATAAGAAACTTATGACAAAATGATTAAAAGAAAGATAATTCTTAAAAAAGAGGTGACAAAATTATATGTGTAGTTTCAAGTATAAGCAAGCTAACAAGAGGATACAGAACACCGAACACTTTTCAGCACGATCTAAATTCATTTAAAGAAGATTATGTTTGGTATAAAGATTTAAATACTAGTCTTATAAGCACTGTCAAAGTTATTGAATAAATATTTTGTAGCGTACGATTATCTTATTGTACCAAAACCCATCGTACACATAATATTTGGACAACAAAACGTCAATAAATTTCTTTGCCAAAAGTATTTGGTATCCAACCTATTTAGTATTAACATAATTTGCATGTAGAAAAAGCAATTTACATTCACGATATGGGCTCTGATCATCTGACTTTTTCACCGACGCAAAATCAGTTATAGCCAATTTACTATCAGTTTATTTTTTAAACCTAAACACCTGTTTCGAGACAGAGTCCAACATGAGCCACACATCATTTACTATTTCATGACTCTAACAATTTCATAAAATATACTCACTCTTACGTGTGTTTACATTGTAAAATCCGCCATTACTCCGTAACATACCTTTTCAGATCACTTAAAGAGTATCGTACCTCTATACGTTCGAATCCCTGAAAATGCTTATTCAGACATCTCCGCTTTTATACCAGCATTCAGATATTTTTTATTGTAAATTTAAAAAAGATGTAATTCATTTCGATTCTGATTTTATTTGGAAGTATATTTATTGAATATAAATCATTTTCAAAACTGTGAAGGGAAAGAGATATTAGATCTGCTTCAGACACTGTAGGAAATGTATTTTACTTAACCGAATTTCTTCCTATGCAAATTCAAATTTTTAATGGATGTCTGACATTTGTGAATGAAACTCATTTATTCATGTTATTCAGACCAAAATAACTGAAATTTGGACGAATTTTGTATATCGAAAAGAAATAAAAACTATCCTGATTATTCGATTTGATTTTTCTGATGTATATTTCGTATGTATTATCAAAGAATGACATAGGTAATTATTTTGTAAATTAAGGCTGTATTATTTGTTAAGATACGTTCTTAGGCTTCACTCACATTTGTATTGCGACGTACAATTAATGTTTATAAAATCAAGTACGTTTGATACGGACTGGTAAATCAGTGTTAGACTCGAAAATAAATGCTGCGGTTTATTTTTATGGTTTTTAGCTATTCAAATACAATGAACAGTTATGATATATTTTAATTAATGGATCATATTACCTGAGTTTTCAAGTTATCAAATAAAGACTTGTTTTTAAACAACTCAATATATTATTGATTAAAGATAAAATCGGAAATCAAAGGATTTCGTTATTCAAGAATTGATTTGAAGTGAAAATGATTTTCTGAAATTTAATACAGTTCAATCATGTTGAACATAGAAACATGGTTTGTTTTTCGGAAGATTATTGCCAACAAATGATGATTGTTTTGTTTCCTGTAACTCACGAAACAATGAAAGATTTTTGATGACGAACTGCACGATACATTTTTCTCGGTCAAATGTGACAGTAAGCTCCTTTCTCCTTTATGAATGTGATTCAAACATTCATCACTCAATTTTTAAAAAACAAATTTGCAAATTTACATTTTCACACAATTGCTAGTTCTGTTCGTACTTATATACATAACGTTGTCAAATCAAGGTTGTATCAATTTGAATCATACAAATTTCTGTCTTTCCTTTTACCTACTCCATCATACAATCAATGTCTATTCAATCAAATTTTTTTGTTAGAACAGGAAATCTGAGGAGTTGTGAATCAGAAAAGTATTATGTTGTTTCCTGCTATTTTAGCTGTAGAAAAGTAAAATATAATTATTTTCTTACAATATATGTCAGCTGTATACTTGAATAGATATAATTAGTGGTAGACTTGTCCTAAAAAGAAAAGAAAAAAAAACTTCGATTTTCCAAGACATCTAATATGTTTGCAACTAATGCAAATTTTATTTGCGATTTGCTTTTAGAATTCATTTTTATGACCTGATAATATATTTTAAAAAGTTAAGAATTTTTTTTACTTTCAAAGTTTCGTTTAAGTTTAGAATGTCGCCGGTTACTGAATAATGTGGCTTATGTTTTATTCACGTGACAGACGAATAAATAATTTTGACGACAAAAGAACATAACATCACATGAAATACATATACATGTTTTCCAATGAATTATTTGCACTTACTATATATTACCCCCTTGGCCACCATTTTGAGGGCCTTTTTTAATTTATTAGATTCTTAAGATAACTATCTCGTATTTCTATCATTTTTATTAAACAGACCAAAATGGCTACTTCTTTTGACAAGGAATGTAAATATCATACAATACCCAGAGTAATATACTACTGATTATTTAATTTTATGAAATTGATAATTAAAGTTACCTTTAAAATTCGAACATCTATTTATTATTCATGTGATGTAAATCCCCTCTTTTGTAATGAAAGCGAATCATCAAGAAAAATGTTGTAAGCAGATCAGGATTTTTTAATTTGCAAGAAAATAAGTAAAGAAATTTCGAAAATAGAACATAAAAATATCGCATTAGCCATGTTGTTGCAGTGTTCAGTCCTTTGCATTAACCCAAGTTTTCCAGTTTTCCCCCAAAATTTGCTATCTCTGGCAAGTGATTAGCATTTAATTATAATAGCATGGCTTGTCACAGTATCACTGATAGCAGCAACCTGGAATGTTAATGATCCTATCAGGTTTCAAGAATGTATAGTTTAAAAGCTGGAGATAAATATACTAAATTTATAAATGGAGATAAATATATTTTACGAAAACTAAGATTTTCATTTTAGATAGATACATACAATATTTAATAAGAGTAATTAAAAGACAAAAATGATTGGATTACATTAAAAACGTTTTTAATCACTTACAACTCACAATGAAATTACTTGTGTAAATTATTTTCATATTAAAGACATATCATGCCTCAGTGATTTATTTTCTTTTTCTTTTTGAGAAGTGGCGAAATAATGTTTATTAAAAATGGCTCCAAAGCATTATTGATGCTTATCATTCAATTTGGTGAATGTAAAAACATTGTAAAAAAGGGAGCAAATTGTAAACAAAGTAGTATTTTGACTTCCATACAAAATACTAAAATCACTTTAACTATACCATACTATACTATAAAATTCATTTAGTACCTAAAAATTATCTTGTGATATAAAGTATATTTACAAATATTTGCTAAGTTTCAAATTCATTGGGCTGTAGACCAATTCCAAAAGGATTGGAGAAAAAAAAACAGTGTATCTATGAAAAACTACATCTACAGAAACCTGATAGTCGTTAGACAGACTATACAGAGGGCCAATTAGTAATGACAAAACTCTCAATTCAGTGGACGTGTTAATGGGAGATATACAGTTAATAGTGATTTACTAGCTGATGAGCCCTTACGCTGGAAGGGTTTATGCATAGGACTGTGTTGCAAATGTTTTTTCAAAGACTTACCTACGGAAACGTGCCTCTACTTAAAACAAACAACAACAACAAAAACAAACAACAACACACGCACAAAAAAGCAACAACAAACCAACAAAACAAACAGAAATAATGAAAAATAGAAACAAATCAATATTATCAGTTACTTGATAAATTTTCATTGAGTTCACTTATGAAAAGTCTACAGTTTCAAGTATTAAAACATGCAAATGTCAGAACTTCTTCTACGCAGCCAATTTCCGTCAGAAAAAAATTATTTTCATAACCAAAGTGCTATGGTTTAGGTGTTTAAATAGTATAACCATGTCTTAGTTAAAAGTAAAATTAAACCTTACACGGAATTAAAAAGACAGGTACTAAAATGTTCTGATCCTTACGGCGTTATTATGCAGATTATTTTGTAATCTTTAATATGCCATATTGGCTACAATAACGTGTCAGATTTTTACGAAATATTCGCTACTTGATCTGTTAAAGCAATGACAAATTAATTAGAATATTACTTGACAACATTTTGATTCCTTCAAATGTTATGAGGCGATTTTTCAGGAATATCATTTGTATTTTATGATATGTCTTCATTTTTCAACAAATTTACAATTATCTTTTGCCGATACTATGACAGTATATTTCCTAAAGAATTTTATAACAAAGGATTGTTCACATAGTACAAGATTAATTTTAGACTTATATGATTTTTTCTCTTCCTGAATTCGCACGGGAATACACCCCTATTTCATTATTTTGGAAAAGTTGACGAGAAAAAAAACTTCATGAATGTCATTTCGTAGTAATGTGTCTAAACAACCCAGAAATGTTACATTTTTCAAATTGAATTTCTTGTCAAATGCATTGGTTTTGCAAAAAAATAATAACATTATTTGTGAGAGTTTTAAATTTTACTGCTTTAAAATTTGACAGTTTTTGTTTTAGAAGGTTTTTAAATAAATTACCAAACTGAATAAAAGTTCTAAATATTCGAAGCCTTACTTTCATTAAGTTTAACATTGCTATATAGAAAAAGCAGAATGAACAATAACTTGCATTGTTATAGATCTTCAAATTTTGTTTTATTTTCATATCTATTTATTTTTTGTCGAAATATGCAAGTTAATATATATTTTACTGGGATATCCAACATAATATTTTAAAATTTTACTACTATACTTACATTTGACATTTCAATATATTACAGGAATTCTAATTTATCGGATTATTAAGTTTCACCTTAATTAAAAGTTAAACATGCATGCTTGAAAAAGGTACGTAAACAAACAAACGTTTCTCCCAACTCACGATTGTTTATTTGCAATAATTAAATCGAAAGAAAGCTGAATCTTTGTACCCATACAATCTATCCTTTAAAGTGGACCTTTTAAAACAATTCTACAATGAACACATTTTTTTTTAGATCTTAACAATTCACGCAAATTTAGATGCCTTAAAAAAAAAGTCAATATTGCCAGACACCAAGAATAAAATACAAATTAAAGCGTTTTCAGTATTTTATCTTTCATTTCTTATTTATTTAATATGTTATATTAGGAAATATATATACATGTACTAGCAAACAAAATTACAGAATATTATCCTCTAAATTTGCTGTTTTTCAGGAACAATAGTGATAAAGTAGTTGTAGACTAACTATCTATAAAGGAGAGGTTTTAAGTCACAAGTTTTAAATTCTCGCTAAGGTTAAACACGCTTTAGAGGTCTGTTTGGCATACGTTCTGATTTTGCATTATTCAGGGCTTATTTAGCATAGCTGTTAGAAGTAGCCAAAATAAATACCAATGTATGTCTCCTCAAATAAGTGTTGCCATCAAATCTCTAGTGAGGAAAACACCAACTATGATTTCCAGCTTATTTATTCTACAACCTTCCATGTGACATGATATCAGACAATAACATATTCACTGACTAGATTGGACAGGATCAGCAATGAATTCTTAAAATGGTATATTATTAGAGAAAAAATGATTGTGATATTTTGTAAGTTAATGTTCATAAAATTTAATATTAATGAGTGTCATTCTAAATATATCTGTTGTCCTCGGAAAAAAAACTATTTGAAATGGTATGTATATCTTGAAAAAGTAAACAATTTTTTTATTACTGTTTACAGTGATTTAAAAGGGTCAGATACTTTGATCTATAAAGTTTTTTGAAAAAAAATTTTAAAATTTTGTATCCAATGGGGATGTTTAAATTTCACCAGGGCTTTTCAATTTTTTTTAAACTGTATTTAAATCTTTTTTAATCTTTTTTTTCTTTTACGGGTTTTTAACAACCTTTTTTACAAAAAACAATAAGGGAAAAAATAAACGAAAATCGAAAAAACATACTTGAAAGTGGGGTTTTGGGATTTTTCGGTTTTTCCCTTAAAAGGAAGTTGAAATAAAAAGAATTGGGTTTTTAAATTTTAATTTTTGAGCTTGATAAAATTGAAAAAAGGGCCCCTTATTCAAAAAAAACACTTTTTGCGGGTTTAAACTCATTCAAAGTGAACGACACCAATGTTATTCAATGTAACATCACTTATACAATTTGTATTAGTTTGATAAAAAATCGTCATCGCCATTTACATCCATCATTTCCAATGAAATTTAAAAATTGACTTGATTTTTAATTCATGTATCTTTTTAATATGTATTTTTTTGCTATATTTTGAAAGATAAATTACCTTTCTCAAAATGGTTTTGATAATAATATAAACGCAAAACGCTTATTATGTTTTTCTTAAAACAAACAAGATTGTTTGATATTGTGCCACTAGTATTGTAATGCTAACAATATTATACAATACACCGTTTTTAGTGGTTAAGCAAACAAAGCATTCAAACTGTATTTTGTAAAACATGTATTTAATAAACAATTAAACGGTTACTTTCAGTTTCCAGTTACGGCCATGAACAGGCTAAATCAAACCGAACTTGCACTATTTTCAATACATTGTATTTTCGTGTTGGACGTTCTTTAGGAATTCCGTCTTTCTCTATTCTCCCCATCTCGTAGATAAAAATATAGATATAAATGCTGTCAAATAAAAATATATTCATGACTTGCATTTTCAATGTTTGTTTAGTATCATTTGCCTTTGTGCAATCAAAGCCTTAACACTCAAACTCATTTGTTACCGGATCTTCGAGCAAGTCTTTGTGGCGCGCAAGTGTTACGTTAATTTGCTACCTACATATCAAGTCAAATAACAATGTAACTACTAGAACAATTTGCTTTAGGAACCAAACATTAAATTATTTTTCATTCTATCAGGAATATAATGCAGCAAGTCGAAAATAAAAATCAGATCTAGGCTTGGCCAGACCGGAAACGGTAGAACAATGCATAACCCCGGTTTTGTTATTAGTCATACCTTATAAAATATCATACTACAATTTGATTCTTTTAAACGCAAGTTTTCATTACACACATACACAACCATTTTCTCGGATTTGACGCGTTTTCGCCGACGAATTTCGTTTTCTGATTTTTTTTTCTTCAAATTTAGACATCTCAGAAAAAAAACACTACTACTGTTAAATTCCGTCCTCACATGATTTATTTTCACTCCCTGAATTCTCTTGAGAATATATGTCCAAAATGTAATAACGTTGGAAAGGAAACACAAAACTGTAGCTTCATGAAAAACGAGAAACCATCCAAGAAAGTTTTCATTATGTAAATTGAATGTAGTGTCACATGCAATTGTGTTGCATTTTAAATTAAAACATAACTGTTTCTGACAGTTTATTTGTTAATTCAAACTGCTTCAAACATAATTTCAATGCTGTATTAAGATCTAAGAATTTTGATATTACGACTCAAAATTAATTCGTCTCTATTAAGTTTGTTGCTGAATACGGTGGAATAAAAATGGCGTATTTACTGTTAAATCTCTAGGAAAATGTGTTTAGTTTATATAGTTATCGTGTACAAGATAAGTGTCACAGGTTTCAAAGTTACTTTGCTAGTAAGCTTTCTAACTTTCTACATTTCATATACACTGTATGAACATTGAAGTGGAGAAAAAGAACAAAATTGCATATTCATCATCTTGATATTCAAGTAACTAACTTAAAAAAGAATATAAATGAACGATTTAGTAATTTAGTATAGTAGTTTATATTATAGAAAATTTTATGTTTCTTATTCGTAAAATTTAACCATGTTCATTCACAAAATGAAAATGTGTTATATTTTATGAGTTTTATCACCGTGGACACATTTTTATAATGTTAACTTATAAATAAAATATTGAAAAATATCAATGAAATAAAATGCGTATTTTCATTTTTTTTTTATTTAAAAAAAAAAGATTCGTAAAAACTAAGGTTGCGAATAAATGCATTCTTTCACATTATTACAGCGTTTATAAAATAAGATAAATGTTTTTTAGAAAGTTTCGTAACTATGGTAAATAACGTTAAGACAATATTCAATTTAAATGTTTGTTGTATTATTCTTTTGTTTATAATTAAAGTTTTATATCTCACTCTGATTATTTTACACATCCAATACAAATTGTTATCAAAATAATACAAAATTATGTTCTGGCATGTTAAATAAAAACTTTGAAGAAATTTGAATTAACTCATGACTGTGTGTGGTATTTTTTTCTTTTTTTTTTAAAATATTTCCTTCGGATCGAAACAAATTGTTATAAAATGATACAAAATTATGTTCTTGCATGTTAATTAAGAACCTAGAAGAGTTTTGTTGAGATTAATGGATCATTTGCTTGTATTACGGAATAAATGTTTTGCGCATAACACGTTTATCAACTTAATCTAAATCCTTCCGATGTATCGATAGCAAACGCTCCATTTCCTTAAATATTTATAACATTCTAAAATACTTAAGTAAGATATTCAACATCAATTGTGAATAAACCAAAAGATTAAATAAATGCATAGCTATAACTTTGCAGAATTTATTTCGGGATATATCTTATAAAAAAAAAACATTAATAACCGGATTACAGAACTTATCATAGTAATTATAGACATGAGCATCGAATTATCAGTTGATCGCCTGATATAATGTTATTGGCTTCTGGTAACATAACCTTCACGCAAATAAACATAAATTTGCAAGACTGTCGGTATTAAAGATACGGACTAAAACATCTTTGAAGACTAAAAAGTAAATATTGAACTTCTTTCGATAGAACAAAAAATATATACAAATTTAAGAAAGACTGAAGTAAATGATTCTTATATAGAAATAAGCTGAAAAAGAAGTTGATTGCGATGGTGTTGACGTTTTTACAAAGCGCATGAAAGTTCAGGTGCCCAGCAGCCCATATGCATTGTTGAATAAGTAACATGCAACAAACAACATGTGGAGCTGAATCAAATCGTTTATAACCGTAACTGTTCATATTGTAACAGGCTTTACTGCTGATGGAATTAAATAGGTATAATATTAAAGAAATATAAACTTTCAAATTATTATTGATATTCCAATTCGTATAAAACATTTTAACCAACGTACATAGAGGCAAATAAAAAACGGGATTTCAATATCATATACTAAACATTCGGTAACTTTATTACTGCTTTAATTCTTATATATCACATGTTGAGCACGTATGAACTATAGATTGGTATTAAAATAAACAAAAAGTATACCTTATTATTGCAAACATTAAAAAATGTATTCATCTTGTCTGTTTACATGAGAATCATGTTGTCTATGTCAATGAGAGGTATGTTCTGTACATTTTGCAATAGTTCGGTACATTTTAAAATGAAATACTCCTTTATCAAGGACACTTACTCCCAAAGAGAAAGTATGTTCATTCTACTCATGACATTGTCTGAATCGCACGTTCGACACATCAGCGCTTCTAGGACAATATGACTGTAGACAATTACAATTGCCCTTCCTACACCTATTACGCCGATTATGTCGACGGTAGCTTGAGAAAATATATAGTCTGGATTTCACTGGCCAAGCTTTCCTATTCTATATACTGTGAATGTTTACTTCTATGTCCTATAAAACGCGATCACATGATGAATGTCCAGGAACCATTGAAAGACCACCTCAGATGTATCAATTATCTCGTATGATGTTATGCGTAAAATGTAAAATGCATGTTCTAATAAATTCACCAGTATTTTGCCTAAAGAATACAATGGCAAAAATTTATTTCCAAAAAAGTACATAATTATGTACATGCTAAACTGTAGACTTACACGATTTGTTTTTTCAAAACCA